>NC_091394.1:41856695-42156695 GCF_032191515.1 Phaenicophaeus curvirostris
AGGCAGCTTTGTGCACTTAAATGCAGTACGCAGTGACAACTACTGAGGGATGACTATTACTTCAGAAAGAACAACTCTCCCTGTGAACACTAATTTTTAGAGAGCAACATACAATCATTTAGGCGGAATACATAAGGTTCTTGAAGATCCTCTAATTATTATTTTTGACACCATTATTGAATCATTTATATGGATCGATTTTGAAGCCATCTTTCATTTAATTTAACACAAACTAGTCTCTTATGAAAGGCTCTGGAGCATCTTTTTATTAGTAATAGCATATGAAACCTAGTGACATTAATAGCATACTTTCAAATACTAGTTTAATTGAGAAACCTGCCAAAACTTAACATCTGTGTTTTAGTTCATGCATGAGGTAGAACGTGCAAATCTTCCTCCTCTGAAAGAAATATTTTTGAAATTAAGCGATTTAAATCAAACTCAAAGAAGACATAGCATTTCACAAGGACAATAAAGAATATAAATTAAGGGGGAAATATGCCTACTGGTTTCAGTAGCCTTGATATCTGTCTGTCCAGCACTGGTGTAGAAAATGCAAATACAGGAGTGAGTGAGCTTGAAAGTGGCACTTTTTGACAGAGTTACATGCTATGAATGGAGCCAATTAAGTGGGGAGTGAAAAATTCATTTTCTGACAGGGGTCTCAGCAAAATCATCAGGTGCTGCTGACAACAAATCTATAGCTGGAGAAAAAACTGACAGGGTGGAAAACAAGAGACTGTAATACTGATCCCTCCTTTTCAGCTGTCCAGAACATAATTTCACAGCAATTTTTGCCCCAGGCCTTAGATGCTGATCTTGTTACAGGACATGATGAGCAAGAAATTAAACACAAGTGGAGAAAAATTCTGTGTCATGGAAAGGAAATATTCTTTCTCCAACCATAAGCTTTGAGTAGGATGAGGCCAACAGAGGAGGACTGCTGTAGATTTTAGAAGAATCTGAAGAGTGTTATCGACCTATTCTGAGGTTAACTCAAAAGAATTTACAGGTTTAATTTAAATCCACCCTCTTTTTGGTAGATACGGGATTTCTGGTTTACATAGTGTTATGCTTTAGTTTATTAAAGTGAGCTATAAAAGCAAGGCTAAGTTTACAACAAAGGGATGAAGATATTTTAAAGCAGTAACTTTTTGTTGTTTGTTGTTCACATGTTAAGTGCACTCTGTGGACTATAGTGACGAGGGTCCCATTTCCAACACAGCATGGAGTGGGTGATCTCGTCAACTGTAAAATGAAGCCATAAGAGCACAGCGTGAATATGTATTAGCAACAGTTAGATAAGGGAGACCTCAGCAAGGCGTACACACTTTCAATTGGTGAAATAATGCTTGTACAAATTGTTTTTGGTACATTAAGTACCTTTCACAGCCAAAATTAAAAAAAAAGAAAGTAGACAAAAATAAATAAATAAACAGAGACATGGAGTGGCACATAAAAAAGCCAGAACTGTTTCTTCCCCACTCACAAAGTAATTTCATGCAGAATTTTTTTATTGAAATTGTTTCCCCAGTTGACAGATCTTGTGTACAATGATAAATGACAAAGTGCTATGCAGCTGTCAGCCTGTGCTCAGGGAAATAGCACAAAAACTCCCCAATAATAATAATAATAAATATGTGTTTCTCCAAACAGAAGATATTTTAAACTAGTAAGCACAGTGGTGTAGTAAAGTAGTATTAAACAGCAGTGGGGTGAAACTGAGAAAAGATTTATATATTTGTACTAATCCAGCAGCTCTTTACTGGCTATGACATGCTGACAGGGAAACAAGGGTTATGAAAAATGATCTGACTCTATGCTGCTAAATCTATGAATTTCAAAGTGTGGAATAGTATCTGGCTTGCCAGGATTGAATGCCTGAGTTACTTCAATGATTGCTGCTGAAAAACTAGGACTGTGATAACAAACTGTAAATGCATTAGTACCATAAGGAAGCCAGTTAAATAAAGCAACATTGATGACAGTAGTGCATCTTTCTGGAAAGTTATGGTATTTGAACAGAATATTAAAGTTGCTCAGTCAATTTAAAACATATATAAAAAGTAGTCCTTCCTGTTACAAAGAATGGTCACATAAAATTGCCAAAAGAATGCTGAAGAGCATGTTGTACAAGTCATCTGCCAGATCCTAAAATACCATCTTTCTTGAGCTAATGCAGGGAAGGTACAATGTTTATTTTCTCACTTTGTTTGAATCATTGCCAATAAAACCATTTTCTAAACCAAGGGCCACAAAAAGCAGCTCTATAATCCTGAAGTTGGAAAAGTAGAACATAGTACTATGTCATTTGGATGGGAACCTTCAGTGAAATTCTGCTGTTTTAGAGAATATCAACCTTTCTCTCCTGGATAAATGTACTTGGAATTTATAGCACCAAGGAATTAACTTGTGTTTGTTTCTCAAGCATCATATGGGGCTGTGGAGGATAAATGAAATTTGTTGACTTTCTTTTAACTGTTCATCCAAAAGTTATCTCCATTACAGACCAAATGGGAATTTTTCCTAAATTCTTCACCATGAAGAAAATCTTTGAAATAGGTATGAGACATTGTTTATCTATTCTTTCAGAGGATTAAACTCTCCTACCTTGCCATGTACAAACCAGTGTTGACGGCCTTATTTCACTGACTACAGAATAAAGTCAATATTTATATCAACCAGCCAATTTCAGGTAGAGCCTGTGATTAAGAAATTCAAAGAGAAGGTAGTCCTAAAAAGCCATTATAATGAGGTAAGGGATCAGATTTATTCATTTTTTTATTATGATCTCCCATTTTCTATGTTTTTCTCATTCCTTCCATCAACAGCCCTGGAACAAGAGGGAAATGGGGAGTGTCAGTGTTTCCCCATGAACATAGTGCTCCTACTTCTAATTCTATTGGACCATTCCTTTTGGGATCAAGTCCATCACTTCTTGCTACATCATGGCCAAGTCTCTAGTGTCTGCATCAGTGATAGCCCTACAGGCAGGGTCTTCTGCATGACTGTGTGATGCTGAAGTAGCAGCATTTGACAAATTTAAAACTTGCTGTTTGTGCAGTCACTAAAAACTGCACCATTAGCTGTTTTTTCAGATTGCATGAGTGCAGATCATTAAGTGTTATTACAGTATTAATTATTAGAAATGTCCTGTGCTAGCCAAATTAAATTGGGATGGTCAATGACCAGCAAGTTCCCAATACCATGGATAATTTAACAAGATATCTGCCACACTGTACAAGGTATCTGTACATCAGTCACATTATTTCACAATAATATCAATTTAAATTATTCTTTAATAGTTTAGAGAATGGCTTATATATCTTATCATGGCTATGCTGTCTCAGCAAACAATAAAAAAGACACTTGTGTAAGGATTACATCCTCTGAAAGGCAAGAGTTAAAAATCCACACAGAATTTTATGCCCTTGTACAGCATGGTGTTTATTTTTAATTAATGCTTTACAGTGTTGCGTGTATCCTAACTGCTGTCATGGTTTTACATGATTTCTGTTGCTATTAATCTATACTGCTTTGATAGCATTTTAAGTGAAAACCATAATTTTAAAAAAATTTACCTGTTATTGACTGAATATCTATGAGAAGAACGATTACTAGATATTTTCCATTGTCAAGAGCAGAGTGTTTTCCAAATTTTCTTCTATAGCATTTGCAATACCTCCAGCCAGGCAGCTTTTAAGTCTCTTGTTGACCTCCCTACATCCATCTGGATGAAAACAGTGTATTACTGCCTCTGTACTGTAGTTATGCCTGACAAATACTGCTTGGCAGTCTCAGATTCCAATCAAGCTGGGTTTGGTTAGTAGGACTTTCCTTTCATTGAATATAAATGTTTGTGTACAGTGACTGTCCAAGCAATGAGACACATTCAGCACGTGTTCAAGTTTTCAATTAAAGCTTGTCTTTAGCAATTTGAAGGTGTTCTTCCTTGGAAAAGAGGCTCTGAAACAAAAAGAGAAAAGCAGATGTATGAAAAAAAATGAACAACTATCATTAACTAAGCATCACCTAAATCAGGGCAGTAGGCTAATACAATTCTGTTTGCTATATCAGCTAATGTACACTCAAAGAGTGACACAGAGGAGCATGTATAATAATAAAAAATATTTAAAAAAACAGTAAAAGAGAGCATACCATTGTCTATTCCTTCACGTTCTTCCTACGAAGGCATACTTACAACGGTGCCTACACTTGCACAGCCTACTGTCTGATCAGGATATTTGTCCTTCCTTGGTTGAGCTATTGCTACAGTTGTGTTTAGTTATCTGTTAACATAAAGAGTGAAACTGGACTTTGAAACTAGCTCTGCCAGCATTAATAATGTGCTTACACACCTCCTATGGTACATGGCTTCTCTTACTGCCCGAGAGCCTGTGGTGCCACACACTGATAATTTGTTAACATTGCTGTTAACTGCTGTTCATGAAGCCTTTAATTTTAAAAGTTTCCAAACCAAAATTACATTTTTAAAACTTTCTGAGTTAATTTTTTTAAAAAGCCATCCGTTTCTTTGAAAGGAAGGCAGAAAAGGTATTGTGCTTTCAGTTTGGTTACTTATTGGCAACGCAAGCTGATTCAGTGGCCTCAGAAGAAAACACTTGAACTGAGAAAGTGATAAGGATTGAGTGATAAGGATTGAGTGATAAGGATTTTTTTATGCAGTCCAACCCACTTATTCCATCTCCTTTACCACTGAACTGACAATGCTAGTGTCTTGAGTTTACCTTGAAGTTGTAACATGCTGTAGTTGCCTGGCACTGGAGATGGATTTTCAGATTTGACATATTCCACTAGTGCTATCAGCTGAGCCAGTGAAGTGATGAACATACGACAGCTGTTTATCATGCATTCCTTCTTCTTCCTTGCACACCAAACACATAAGTACATTTGTAGTTTCGTGGTGTGTTGAAACATAACACTATTTAACAAGGTTTTCAGTAGCATTCATCCAGTATTTGAACACTTCAGAGACCAGTTACAAATTTCAAAGACAATTTTTTCTTTTTTTCATCTTCTGCTTCAGCAAAATAACATTTTCAATATGATTGCATCTATAAATATTTCAACTATAGTCATAAAACTATGACAGAGTAGCTTTTTCATATCTGGTCGGATTTGCTTTATGACAATTTCGAGAAAGCAGCTGAACAGTTTTATTTATCTTACAAACTCCCATTAGAGACACAGTGAGAATTAAGGTGACAGATTCTCTTAGGAAGAGAAGAAAAAAGGACATGTTTATTTATTTCAGTCAATTTATTATGCTTCTGTTTCTTTGTATTGTTTCCATAAGAGGTAAACTTCCTAAGGATGAGACAGGAAATATAAAAGAAAAGAACTCAATACTTATCTAACAACCTTCAGCTATCAGCAGACATGGGGGAAAATAGATTTGTTTGTGTTGTTTTCAAATTCAACCATATCAGCTTCTCAGTCTGATCTTCACCACACTTAGAAACCAAACACTGAGCAGGCAAATAAGTAAACTCGCCTGTGGGACATGCAGCCCCACAACACTTTGTGCAATTCGGGTGTCAGAGATGCCCACTTCTGGGGAGAGGCACCAGATAGTTTAGATGTTACATTATTTAGCTGTCCCTACAGGTCCCTTAATCAAGGAATCAGCAAAGTTCACAGAAATGGTGTGTTCCCCAAGAAACTAGATAAATAAGTTGAGGTTCTCTCTAAAATGCAGTTTATAAGTTACTCTGGAATGAACTTACTTTAAACATGTGGCCGAATATGGCAAGGAAAATGGGTTTCATTTTGCCTACTCAGTAAATAATTAGAAAGGTTCCCACAGAGACCATTCTCTCTAAATAATCTTACTTTTAAAATTGACTGTTATAAAGATGCTAATATAGTCTGAACAATCTTACTTTTAAAATTGACTATTATAAAGATGCTAATATAGTCTGATAAATTTAAGACAAATTCAGTAATTTTCATTCACTTAGCAACTACGAGAGTAAAGAAGCAACCTGAAGTGAACAAAGGGTCAAGCAGCAGGAAATTTATGCTATGAACACCAATTCACACCTGTTAACTACTTTGACTAGGCAGCAGACAACACCAAGCATATCATTTAAATGGACTTTTCACAACTAGGTGTGCCATTAATTCACTGATTGGGGTCATTGAATCTGTTCCCTAGTAATTGTCCCAATTAAGCAGCCATACTATTTATCAGGGTGCTTATTAAGTTGATTTGTGAGTACGATTGTGTATCTTTACTTTAAACCTATATATACAATAAACAGCTGTTTCTAAAAAAAAGTGTATTCCCTCTAGTAAAAAATAAATAAAGACCCACACATGAGCATGTTAATAATGCAGGGCCATAACCTCAATAGAGAAAATGAGAAAGAAAAGAAAGAAAGAGTCATTAAGCCCAAATGAATTATTGGGCTCCAAGAGTTTACAATACAAAATTTATATAGATGCTTTACTACTGAAGTATCTCCAAATTTTGCTTGTTTTTGTCATTATTTGCCAAAACTCTGTCTGTGAAGCATAATTATGGATTTGATTTTCAACACTGTCAAATGCTGATTAAAATGGAGTTGAAAAGGGGCACAAATGAATGACTGCCTACTGTGCATGGGGTTATGTTCAATCATTGATGATGCTTATAAGGGATCAATGAACAGGAACTCATTATATCCTGGCCAAAACTAGCCATAAGTCTGGGAAAGATGCTTATCTGCAGTCCAGCTAGGTCCATGAGGGTTAAATTACATATTGTTTTTACTGTTGTTTCATTTCACAAAACCGCAGAAGTCCAGGCAACATTTTGTCAGAAAAAAACAATAAAGAATATGAAAAGCCCATCTTCACAGAACATTGGACATTGCAAAACAACCTACAGCTATTATCGGATATATCAAAACTGACAAGTAAAACTTTGGCTGTTGATTGAACAATATTTCACATGGACAGCACAAGCTCGTCCACATTCACTTTTAAATGGAGCTGCTTATCCTGGAGAACTATGGGTAGGAAGTTTATGAACTTAATTGAATTGGTGGTATTTGGATGATTGAAAAAAATTGGTGACGTTGCAAAACTGGTCGTTAGACTTTCAAGAACAAAGCACCTCTCTTGCTCAACACTGAGCTTTAGGATTGGCAGTGGATTTCAAGAGATACTAATCCTGTTCACATGCCTTTTTAAGGAAGTCAGTAATGGATTATGGATCAATTGTTAATGTATTTGCAATTCATTTTCCTATGCCTGAAAGAAAAAAATACAACCTCGAATCTTAAATCTTAATGGATTGACACTTACATTAGTTCCCAAGGCCTAATAGAGCCTCGTTTTTTCAGGAAAGTATTTTTTATTTTTTGACATCCCACAGCAATCTAGTCATCCCCCAAACTTTGTCACATCCACATACCTCTTTCTTATAAGTTTTGACATCCTATTTTATTATACCTCTAGTTGTATCATGATCTTTTTTAAAAAATTGAAACAAATTTTAAAAACAATTTTATTTTTATGTAGTCTACAGAAAGGGAAATAGGAAAGAGAGGAGAGAACAGGCTAATGAAAAACTGTGTGCAAAATTCTGTTATACTAGAGATGTGTTAGGTATTAGGTTGAGCATGAGCTTTCTGCCTACATTCATGGACAATAGTAAAAAAGAAATTAGCACATTGGTATACATCCAGTGTTGTTAACTGTCCCAGGAGGCAGTTCTCCTGAAGACAGAGATTTAAGGGGATGGACTTGTTATTGTAGGCATTACAGGCCTTTGCAATGAGACTACTGCACTGGACATTGAGACTACTGCACTGATATCCAGCAAAAGTTCAAGTTTTTCTGCAAGGTATTGTACAGAAATTTTATGATTGCCATTATTGGCTGGGAAAGGAAGATCAGACTGACAAAAGCAATAGGCATCAGAGTCCTGTATTTTTAACTATGGCGAAAGATTCCTTCAGTAGAGTTGTTTTGCTGACTAATCAAAGTAACAGAATACTTCAATTTCTTTTGGCCTTTCCTTCTCCAGACTACAGTAGGTTTTCTGTTTTATTTTCCATGTGGCATAGTTGCAAGTGTTTAATAGTTTAAAATTAATTTTAAAAGCTTGTGGGAGTGGGCGGCAGACCCTGAGTAACGATGAAATCTCAATGTGAGTATAGTCTCCTTTATTCATAAACACAGCACTCCTTATATACTTATTCTAGCAGAGCACGAGCTAATAAACAACTTACAAGTGGTCCTACTGTGCTGTCCACGCGCCTTAAGTAGTTACAAGATTGGTTATAAGATGTTAAGCACACGAAGGGGGCTGGTACAATGGTCTTGACGTTTTAGGGACTTTCCAGCGCTGAGTTCCGTGCTTTTGTTATGCACGTTCTTCTACCAACATACCAAGGTCAGCTTAAAGGGGAACGCCAGGCTTAATCACAAGTGTTGAACCCTGGATTGTTCATTGCTATCAAATCATGTCCTCGGTCTCGAGCCATCCTTCCACAAAAGCTTATAAAGAAACAACAATTTATTACTATTCTAGATGTGGATTCAGGGGTGCAGAAAAGTAGAGAGGAGAAATATGGAAGGGATATAGCAGAAGAAAGCTAAGTAAGTCATCAGTAGACTTGAGAGATATATCAGCCACACTTAGGCTTTGTCTGTATGCATTCTGGCTACCAAACCTGTGAGGAGCATTCTAGAGAGACAGGAATAGAAATGCATGAACAACGGCTTGGAAATCTCAGTCAAGGGAGTGGGTATGCAGACTAAATGCATTGGTAGTCAATACAGGGTATGTGAATGAGGGGATTCTTCTTTCCCCTCAAGCTCCTTCTAGTGGTGTTCACTGGCAGACTGATACAGCCTTTTCCTGGGAACAACACAATAAACTAGCTGGGGTCTAGCTTATCACAGTATTGCTGGGACTGTAAGTACATTCTGAATGAGGGAAGGCATGACAAATTTTAGGATACCTTTCAAAAAATTAAGAAATTCACTGACATAAAAAGGGATGATGAGGACAAGGTAGATTGAAAATGTGTCTCAGTGCAATGTGGCAGTGAGCCAAATCCAGCTTTATGTTTTCTCTCACGAAACCTGTATTTCTCAAATTCAAACACTACATTGTTTGGTAATAAAAAAAATTAAAATTTCTATGAATTTCCCACAGCTCCACCTATTACATAGATCTACTGAAGTAGACTCTGGTATACCTTGAACTATCTAATATACGCAAATATAGCAATAAGACAACAGAATCTTGTTCCACTGGCATCTCATTCCACCTCTTTGAAGTGAAAAGAAAAAAATCTTCCTGTGTCCATATTTCATAACAGCAAAATTCACTCAAAATCATTAGTTGGCATTTGATGATACTTATGACAGCAAAGCAAAAAGAATCTAGACCCTCCAGATTTATAGAAGAATTAATAAGATGAGTATTTCTTCCACAAATTCTTAATGCTCCAGAATTATCTCCAAACTTAAAAAAAAAACCCAACAGGTTTAACACAATTTTTGTAGCAGGGGTATTTTTTATCTAATTTCTGGACTACATCAATATTTTTATAAAGTCATAGTCATCTAAACAGCTTTACTGTTCTAGTGCTGTATACTCTATCTACATTATTTCAGGAGCAAAGTGCGTAAAAAGTACACTTCCTTCTGACTTGAGAATTCAGTCTGAAGAATTATTTTTGTTCTAAAGTAAACAACTACTTCTTAATTATGAATGTATAAAAGTATTGATAGTTTTTTGTAATATTTCTCTTTTAATCTTGGAAATTGATGCATTCAGTACGAAATATTGTCTATCTGTTTCTAATTTTAAGGAAAGAGAAAGCTAATCATAGAGCAGTAAAATTTTCTGTCTGTTTCTCTACTAGAGTAAAGTAACAGAAGTAATGAAACTCATGTAATAAACAAGCCACATGCGAGATCTGAATGCAGTCTTTAAAAATGCTGGACATCCTAACTATGGACTAAGAGAATTCCTGTGAACAACCTGCAAAATAAATGAACACTGCAGTCTTATTAGCTCACAGAAAATTCAATTTCTTTAACAAATATCAGAATAGAGATGTCCTTTAACCATTTTTCTCTCCCTTATTTGCTTTGTAAAGTTGTCCTAAAATTATGAAGGGATACAAACACATCTATTGTGATTAGATTCCCTGGCTTCATTGTGTAAAGAAAGGAGAAAGAAAGTGACAGGGAGTTAAAACCACTTCAGTAACAGAAACCTACGCTAGCCAGCAAAGTGATTGAACGATCTCATTTCAGGCTTTTTGTTAGACAACAGGCAGCACTCTATGAAGATTGATACAGAAGTGTTGGGTTTCGTTTGCTGGATCATCAAACGGATTGATATTATACTCCAGCAGTGGATGAAGACAAAGTAACTGTTATCATACTCAATACAAGGGCTTGTCAGGAGCGGAAAATCATCCCATGTCACTGATTATGGGAGCGTTTCATGACTGTCATGTGAATTTATTAGGGAGACGTCATGTGCAGGTTGCTGCAACAGAAACTCCTTATTTGTAAGGCAGTAAAAACCAATCCCGAATCCAGGCCATAAAGTCCAAGTAAGGCAAACACATATTTTTTCCTCTCAGTTTGTGATTAAGTTTCCCCAGACCAATGCATGGGGTAACTGCACAGATATCAAAAATATATGAAGAATTAAAAAAAACAAACAACCCAAAAAACAACTAAACAAAAAACAAATGAAAATTCCCATTGTACAATCTGAAAAATGGCTTAGTGTATTTAATTTGGAATTGATTAAATAGAACTAGCTTCTTAGAATCCAGTAATTTTGCATTTTTCAAGCAAAAAATGCAGAACTGATTCTTTCAAGACAGCCAATGTCATCTCTGTTATGTAGCATTTTATTATTATTAGGGGCGTTTGTGGGTAAGTGGGATAATATTGATACTTTCCAAGATGAATTTTCTGCATAT
Source organism: Phaenicophaeus curvirostris (assembly GCF_032191515.1). Taxonomy (NCBI): domain Eukaryota; kingdom Metazoa; phylum Chordata; class Aves; order Cuculiformes; family Cuculidae; genus Phaenicophaeus; species Phaenicophaeus curvirostris. Next base: position 41,867,663 of record NC_091394.1, read on the forward strand.
CAGAAGGGAATAGCATTGCCTCATAATGCTGAAATTCATAAATTTGTACTTTCTTGCAGTTTGTGGCATCTGCATCATATTTAAAGAACCATTGCCAAAATTACCGTATAAGGGCTAAACTTTGTTACTGTAGTGGAAAATGTAAGGCAACCAGCAAAAAAAAAAAATATCCCAAACAGGTATCTAGCTCATTATCTATGTGTTCATTTAGTAAATATATATGATTACAGTTTTATGTGTATATAAGTGCAGATCTACTTCACTTTTGAGAAGTATATAAGCACTTATTTCTAAAAAACAAAAAAAGAGAGACCAGTTGAGAACTTTGTTGACTAGGAAGAAGGAGAATCTACAAAGTGCATAGACAAATACATGTAATCTGAATATAGGACTGAAAATGCAATGTATTCATCAAAATTTGCTTTAAGCCCACTGCACTGCAACTGCAAGTCAGAATAAGCCTTGTGTCACAAGTATGACCTTTGCTCCCTAACCATTCTGGACTTTAGTCTTCTCTTAATTTTATTTTCAAAGCAGTTTTATCACTCAGCCCCTTCCCACAAATCTACTGATTTAAACCCACTGTTGCTACTCAGTTCCGTTCTTTTTCACTTGGGGTCAATTATGACCAGCAGTAAGCCATCTACAGTGATAAGCACCTATCATGTTATATTTTCTCCTTTTTTTTTCTCCCTGGAGGAGGAATTTGAGATAGAAGTGTTGATAGTGATTTTTAAAACTATACACTATAAAAAAAACTATAAACTATGTAAAACTATACACTATTCATTCTTGTGCACACATAAATGGGACTTTCCAACTACAAGAATGAATATTTAGAGGTATGAAATCTGAGGAGTGTGCAAGGTGTAGTATTATAAGGCTTTGTTTTTGTCTTCATGCATAGAAACTGTTGGTGTCATTTTGAGGGTACATATGAAAGTATCCATTGTGTTAATAACTACAATCACTATAGATACAGCAGATAATTCTGTATCAGAGAAGGTAAGTTTGAAATGTTATGCCCTGAACATGAGTTATAGTTTGGCAAGGTTTATGATAGTTCCTTAATTCAAAATAAATTCTTTTGATACTTGAACTGATCCCTAAGAAAGCTGCATTGCCCCCACAGAGACCTGCCTTAAACAATCTCTCATTTTCTCTGGAAACCTGGTTGACAGACAAATATTCTTTCCAGTGCTTGAGATGATATTTTGGGTATCCAAGATGCAAGCCATTTGAATATGTGTACATTAGTAAATGAGAAGGGGGTGTCTAATTAGAAGATTTTTAATATTCATGAAGAGGTTTTGCAATCCTGAGTAGGTCTAATTGTAAAATCTTGGTTAGATTCATTCAGTGCCTGAATGAATGTAGAAACTTGATTTTGTTTTATAAGTCAAATTTTTTCTTTGACTTTGGAGACGAATGTGTGTTATAGTACTAAACAACTAAACTTAGAAGATCACCCAACCCATCAAATTTAACATCCCTCTCTCTCCACCAGTATGTGGCAGTGCATATTTTGTAGTATTTTGGACTATTTCTATTAAGAACAGCTAAGTTTTAAAGCTGGAGAAAATAAAAACTTTATAGTCATAATGGGAGAAATGTTAACACAGCTAAGCCTGACATATCTAGAGACCGAGGGTTACTCTGAACAACCACTGTATTTGCATAGAAATAGCGACCTAAGAGGATGCTGAAAATTCTTTTACCAAGGTGATAAAGACATAGGGTGAGTTCAGAAGCCTGCTGTCTTTTCTGTTTTCTGTAAAGATCTTGCATATCTTTGAAACTTTTCTAAAACCCACTCAGCAGCTCAGGCTTCTGCAGAGAACAGCAACAGCCTGGCTGATAGAGTGGGTCAGAAGGCACAACTAATGGAAGAAATCAGTGGTGAACAAGTTAATGGGAACAGCTGACACAGAGAACTGCTATAGAGAACAGCCGATATGAAAAGCTAATAGAAGCACCTAATGACAAGAACAGCTAGTGAGAACAAATAGCAGGGCTTTCACCTCTGAGAACAACCAACCTGACAAATATGAATGAAAAGCAACAAGTGCCGCTTTTAGCATGGGGAATTAACAGCTAACCTAGCGAGCAAGCAGTGGACAGTTTCACCTTAACGAAACAGCAGCTTTAGTGAAACAGCAGCTTTGAAATGATGAAGTTTCCCTATGCAAAAAAAAGAGCAAGAACTACTTCAAACTCAGCAACACTGCAGAATTTTGACAACAGATCAGCCTTCCCCATAGTTGGACACTTGTGTGCTTGGACAATAAACCTCTGGGCAATCTACTTTAGTAACTAGGGCAGCAGTCACTCAGAGCTGTCATGGGTGCACTTAAATAGAACTGCTGCAGCAGTAAAAGGCAAGGTTGTCTACATTTTTCAAATTGACTATTGATTCATATAAATTTCAATTTTGACTCCCAGTAACAACCTTTGCCTGTTTTGTCTCAACTCGTTGCTTTGGTAAGGCAACTCATTTCCTTGGGCCAAGACAGGGTGGCTTCACTTGTTAAACTGGGATGTAAACTCCTGCTGTCTAGAATGTGTACAATGGCAGTCAAAGTTCAAGCTTCCTTATAAATTTTATTTTATTCTTTCATTTCTCTCTTCCTCTTTTTAAAGAAGAGAAGGGCATAGAAGCAGAATCCCAGTAGGAGTCTGATGAAATATTTGTAAAATTAATAGCCAAATAAGGCATTTGTGTAGAAAATATCTTAAGCAAAATGTATTACCTTGTAGCCTGAATGAGGTATTTCATATAATCTGAAATTCAAATGCTTTTATTAAATGAAGGATATAAGATGTTTCAAAATTTAATACTAAGCACAGGTTGCCAACTGTCAGTCAAACCTATCAGTGAACTCAGCTGCATTGGCTTAAAATTGCATGCTAATGTAAACACACTCTTCAGCTCCTGTTGAAGGAAAATGACAATTTAGCAAATGTTATAATCCTTTAGGGCAAGCCTGAATCTTCAAATTCAGATTGACGGCTCCAAACTCTCATATTCCAGGATGAGCTCCATAAAGAAGCTAAGCCTTCCAGGGTATGTCTTTTGTTCCAGTACAAATGTGACTACACCTCAGATCCACATAAAATAATTTTTAAGCACAAGTACAGGTACCAGAAACAGTATAGCCATTACAGCAACTCCTCTCTGCATATCCATGCAACTGAGAGTCAGTAATCTGCTTAAGCATTCTGGTGCATGGCTACTCCCTTTCATGCCCAGCTGGCCTTAGTGACCAGTTCTTTACACGTGGAAATGAATCTTTCTAACTCCACCATCCAAAGCAATTTACTGTTAGTGGAATGTCTCAGTTCTATCATCTTGCTCACCTTGACACTTAAAACTAGAATCCCGTTGTGTTTGCAGAATAGAGGTACCCTCACTTCTCTCTAATCCACTTGAGAATCATCGCAGAGATCAGAAAAATTCTACACTTAATCTCATTATAATGAAAAATATTACTGGATTACACATTCCACATCTTCCTTCTCATGGAAATCAAAATCAGAGTCGAGGTTTATCAGAATACAGGGTCAGAACATGGACAAAGCAGAGATGCAAGGACATCATAGTGTTCTTCTGTCCAGTAGTGTAAATATAACCTCACTATCTTCTGTGCTTATAGACAAGGATTTGACAAGTTACACTAACAATGCAGTAACAGGTGTCCCATGTTAAAAAATGCTTGGAGGTTATGTAATGCCTGAGAAAAATCTGTCTTTACTTGATAGCAATACAAATATACAGCGAAAAAAAACCTCACCAAAAGCACACAATTCTTGATATTAAACTTGAGTGTAAATCTGAAGTCAGTTACATGTCTGAAGGGTTTTAACAGGTAAAAAACTAGCAAAATAATTTAACTCAGTGGGCAGAAATGGCTTTACGTATCTTTAAATGCACAGTTTGGAATATGTGTACTGAAATATTAAACCTCACAGAGAAGATCTCTACTGTGATCTCCAAGTCATTATAACTTAAGAGGCTTTGACCTCTGAATTACACTGAGACAGGTAAGAAGAGGATCAGGCCCAAAGAGAGTACAAAGACAGATTTTTAGATGACAGTAGGACAAAATCTTGTTAAAGCTGCTTGTCAGAAAGAGGGATAAAGGCCAAACCAGAGAACCAGAGAACATAAATCTCAGAAGCATAGATAACTCAGTGTTTAAGGAAGATGTCAGTTTTTCATCATTTAGTGCTTCATGTCCCTTGTTTCCCATTTAAGACATTTTTCTATAAAACTGCAGAAAATCTTCATGTTTCACCTGTGGTATTCATTTCTCCTCTTGTCAATAATTTAATACTGCTCTATAAAAATAACTTCTCTTGCCTGATTTCAGATTCTTTTTAAAATCTTTTTTTATACTAGTAAAATTAAAAGCACTGGTATGGGAAAGAGGATATATCAGAATTCTTACTGAACAAAATTGGATGGAAATAACATTTCTAGAAGTACTATATCAGTATTCCAAATAAATCAGTGAAATACATATTGTTTATTTGCATGTTTTTTTAGTCTCTAAAATTATGGGATAAACAGCTGATGAATAAAGCTTATTTATCTTGCATCAATAATTTTAAATATTTCAATTAAGTAGCATTGATTAGGTTGAAGAGGTTTTTACAATAATCAAATTTGCATTCGTATGTTGTGATAAAAATATAGAGAAATATTCTATAAAAGTCTCTTGAACTTTTTTGCTTCCCTCATATATACCAGTTATCAAATACTATTGTGTCTTGAGTCTGACAGAAAAGTGTGGAGGCCACATGAATTCCAGTATCACCCTTCTGTAGTGCATACGTCTCTTCTTGTAGCATCCCTCAGTCAGTGCATAGTGTCTGTTTCTGTTAGGTTTACATTAGCACAGAGAAATGACTCTTCCATAAAGAACTACCCCAGCTTTGCTACTGTGCTACATGCAGTTCATTTGGTAAGCAGAACTAAAGTGAAGGGCTTGTGACCAGTCCAGACCAAGCAATGAAGGATGTTTCTATGTCTTTCAGTTGAGTCAGCTTCCACCAAGGATATAATTTGATTCCACTAATCCTTCAGCTGAAGAGCTGATTTCCACTGTTGCTGGCCCTCCTGTTGCTCCATTTTGCTCTCTGATCATAGCTATCCACCTCTGAGCTGTACTGATTCATCTGTTTGCATCAATTTTGTTAAAAACCACTTTTTTGGAAGGCTTTTAAATAATCAGGCAGTTTCAAAGTGCAAGTTTAGAATATGGCTGTACAAACTGGGACCACTTAGAGTGCGCCTGTGTTTGAGGAGTGAAAGTGGAAATTCAGCAGGAATCTGCAGTGAAGACCACTACTTTTAATTTTAACCATGAACAATTCTATGCTGTGATAGTATATCTTTTTGAGATAAAGTTCATACAAGTTCCCTGAATCAGTGTACAGACTTCATGAAAGTTCAGAATATCTGAATTTGGGTTTGTATTTTACTCCCATGCAGAAAAAAAGAAAAAAATCCATTAAGAATAATCTTTATCTGTATTATTCCTTCTATAGTGAATGAAAACAGCAAGATATCTGAAAGTGTAGTACAGATAACTGCACAATTATCATGGACATGAATAACGAAAATAAGAAATGCAGTCTATTTCTACCTGTAACTCTGACTCAAGTATCAATAGAAAAGCATTTGTTTATTAAAATCTAATATCTTCATTTTCATGATGTAGGCATTCACATTTCCAGTGTGTACAAAGACTGCAAACTGGCATCTTTGGATAATTCTACCTCATACAACAACAAATAGAGATACAACTCTAGTCACCTATGCTTTTATATGCTAAGAAATATTTGTGAGCTAAAATGCTACTTAATTATTAATATTCTTCTGTATTTTTATTTTCCACAAATAGATAACCCGAGGACTCTCCCAGGATACTAAATTATATGACTTGTTTAAACGTAGATCATATGCCAGTAAAAATATTTTAAATAAACAGTGCTATAAAGAATTTAAAATAGTACTTCTTATCCCTCAGGATTAATAAGAGCATCATGTGAATTAAAATCAGAAGGCACTTAACTACATTATTCCTCTTTCTCAATCAAGCTGTCACTGGCTGGTCTCAGCTCCCAGTCCTGCTGCAGCTGGGACCGTGCCATGTTCAGGAGGCACAGGTGTGGGAGTGCTGAACTCTCCTCCTCTCGGCTGCACACTGAGAGCTTGCTTTAGCCCACAAAAACTCCTAGACATGTCAGGATTTTCAGCATTGACCCCTACACATTTTTTTAAATGATTACAGTAGGAGTATATTAATAATTACAGCTGGTTTAGCATTTTAAGTATTTCAGTCTCTACAAACAAAATAGGGCTCATTCCTGATCCCTCCTCCTCCCCCCAACACCCTCCTTACTCCCACCCTGAGACAAAATTTCCACTGATTTACATAAGAATTTTGCTGGAGTAAGGACCTCCAGGCACTGTCTGAACATTTCTGCTTTGTGCTGGTTTTTCCTCCATTACAGAGTCTCCAAATTCCCATTGACTTTAATGAGAGCTCAGTAGGCAGATAAATCTGAAAAGGGTTGTGCTTTTGGGAGCTCCTCTACCACTCTTGTAAAATTATTATCATAATTGCTTTTCCTGTATTATAGTAATAATATTGTGATAGAACGAAAAATCCTACTCAGAGACATTATGCTGCATGTGCAATGCTTTTATTCTGTTTTTCCAGTTCCAGATTTTGACTGAAGTTTGGGATTAGTTTTTTTTTTTCTCCTTTTTTTTTTTTGGTCAGGCTTTCAGATACAACAGTAATGAGAGGAGGAGCAAAAGTGCTTTCAAAGTCACAGCCAAAGTATCTGCATATTTTAGTCTTAAAGATTTGTGCTTAGGAAGGAATTTGTGCAACCTCCTCAGCTGATGTTAGAGACATGATGTCTCCAATTTCTGCACAAACACAGCAAAAGTCCAAAGGTAGTCCTAGTGTGGTACAAGGCTCAATACTAATATACTACCCAATAGTCATGTAATTAAGTCACGTCTCTTGCTATTTCTCTGACACATGCGTAATTTCAAAACTTTAAAGGTTGTTGTTATTTCTGATTTATTCATTCTACAAGTGGGCTAATTGTGGAATGTTTTCCCCTATAATTTTGTGCAACAGTCTGAGGGAACAATATAATCTCCTCAATGGTCCAGTGCATAAACTTTCTTCAGGGTAAGTAGTCATCTGAGCAGTAAAAGGGTCATCAGCATAGTTGTTTCTGAAGTAGCTTGAATACATTTCTAAAATGTAAGAAGTATGAACAGATTCTTTCCTGAAAACTTTTTTTTTTTTTAATATGTGGAGACTGAACAAAAAAATGTTTTCTTTCTCCAAACTCAGTGATACAGTTGTTTGGCTTTTTTACTGGTCATTTAGGCTTTAATCACGCAACTCACTTCCAGATATAGCTGGAAAACCTGCAAAACCTGCAGCATCCAAATGAGTCTAGAATGAGTGAACAGGACATGTTGCTGACACAGTTTATTTCCATGTAAGTGCAAAAATCACTGAGAAGTTGTAGCAAATCCATAACTTGGTGATTTCTTTACTCTCATCTTACTCTGAGGAGCAGAGCCCAGTGCTTCTTTAATATTTCTTAACTGGAAATTGTCTTTGCATTTAATTTGAATTGTCAGTCTATTTGTGAATTGTTTACTCTGAGTAAACAGTCATGGGAAGATGAGATAACAGACACATGAGTGATAGCTGTACATTGTAATGTATTTGGCATTCCTGAAGTTACACAAGTGTGAGGGAGGTTTTCATTGCCCATTTACAGACAAGGGAAGCAAGTGCAAGGAAGCCATTTCCTTTGCAGCTTGTATTTCTCTGTTTGATTGTTGAATGTAGAGCTTACTCACCTAACCTTTGTGCTCCTCTCCTGAGAAAACTTGCCATCAAATGATAACCCAGAAGAAATATGTGTGATTGCTCTGCTCTCATAAGAAGAAAAAAAAAAAAAAAAGAAAAGTAAAGAAAAGAAAAGAAAGAAAAGCCCTGGACTGGTATCAGGGGACCTCACCAGGATACGTAGGTGAGTATTTTCCATAGAAGCCAACTGACCATCCATCTCCCTTTTTAACTGGTGTCAAGGCTGGTTTACTTGATGATGATTTGATGCCCAGCAATTGCTCCCCCTTGCCCACTGAAAATGAATGATGACAGAAGAACAGCCGTCAAATAGAACAAGCTGAGATATGGTAGCAGGGAGGTTAGAAGAGCTGAGTCCTGCAAAAAAGAGTCATTATAAAAGGATGAAGTTCTGGAAAGCAACTGTTTTACAGTCTGCTTTGTGGAGAATATTTTTTTTTTCCTCAATTTGTATGATATGTTTATCTTGATAAACTATTCCAGTAGCATAAAGCAAAAAAATAATGTCTTCTGCTTGGAACAAACAGCTCAGTGAGGATTTATATAGAATTTCTTAGCTTTGTTTCTGCTGAGTTCAGCTGAATCACACAAGTTGGAAGAAACAGAGCCACTGCCTTTTCTCAAACATCAGCTGCTCAGTGGGGATATATGAAACTAAAGGGCTTAGAGAGCTGCTGTACTTGACAGTTGACACTGTTTATATGTATATATTTATAATGGTACTCCAGTATCTTTGGCTTTGGACATAAGGACACCTTTCTTTTTGCAAGTGCTCAATAATAATAGACAATGCCTGACACACATCACAAAGTCACTGGACAGTGTCACACAAAGTGTAACTTTTCAGAGATACAGAAGAACAAAGGAAAACCAAGAAATATATTACAGTAGTGTAACAGTACAATAGTGCAAATTTATAAAGTATATTCATCTTCAAGGAACTTGTAAAATATGCATTGTTCATGTTTTATGTAATGCTGGCAAAATTGCAATTATGTACATTTAAAAGCTGTGTGAGTTTATAATTGATATGGATACAAATATATATGCATATGTTTGGTGGAAACTATCAGCTATCAAACCCTTTATTAGCCCTGTTGACCTATATTCATATCTTGAGTACCAAGCTGTCCCAGTTGCTTTGCAAAGACAATTATTACAGTGGAGCTAATAAGCGCCAGTATACTTAAGCTGACTCAATTCATGCAGTTTCTGCACCTCCAGTGTACCTTCTATTATATCATCTTCCATTATTCAGGACATCTCAGTTCTCATTCCCAGCCCTACAACATCCTGGACAGTAGAGAATTTGCAGCATGTACAAAAATGTAGAACTACACTTTGTGAGATCATTTATGTGTTATCTAACACACACCAAAAATGAGACTGCTCATGGGGAAAGTCAATCCAGGGAGGCATGTGGCCACACCACAGGCTGGAAGAGCAGTGGCCTCACCAGCCAGTGCGCGATGCCCAAGCACTGGCACAAGGTGGTGGCAACAGGAGTGTCTCTCAACAGTCTGGGTGAGGTATTAGAACAAAGCACAACTGAGGCTGTCTATGACACCCAGTCAGGAAGGCACAATGGCAAGAACCACAAAGAGAATGGGGCTGCCTATAACATGCGTCCAAGGTCTATGCAGAGGCCATGGCCAAGGACTGGGATACCAAGAATCAAAATCTCTTTATGAATTTGTTAATTCTTGGGATTTCTGGGTGTCAAACCAAGTACTCACAGCAGCACAAAGCAGGAGAAATTCTGTGGGTGTATCCTTGCAAACTTGTCTCTTTATTTTTCCACTGAATTATAAATACTCATTTTCACTACTAATATTGGGGGTATTTTCTTCTTAAGATGCTCTCACCCTCTCCATTCCAAGTCATGCACTTTCTTCCTGACCTTATTCTGCTCTAGAGAATTGCCCCTTCTGAGTCTGGTCAAATAAGCAGTTTGTGTCACTGCTTTGAGTGGGAGAAATTTTCTGGTAGTACACGCCAGAAGTCATAATAGAGTGATGTATTTTCAGAAAGACTATCAATAATGCTCTACAAAATGAAATTAACAACCTCGTTACTGACTTTTTGAAAGAGTCCCACCATATGATGTCATTCTGATTTTTGGGGGCTTCAGTTTTAACATTTTCAGAAAGAAAATAGCTTGGAAAAAAGAAGAGGAAAAAGTTGATTTAATAAAATAATTGTAATCCATTAATTAATTATGAAAGCTTTATTGTTGATATCCTCAACTCAGCTATCGTTAAGTAACTGGGCCTTCAGTAAGAACACTCTAACAAGTATTACAAGCAAGATATTTTTATGATTTCAACTCTTAATGCAATCATGCACAAAACATTTATTTTTTTACCAAAGCACTCTATGATGAACGGATTTTTAGTGAGGCAAAAAGATTAAGTTTCTTCTTAGAGCTTTTTTAAGAGACAAACAATGCTGCAGTGCCAATATTAAACAGCAATGATTTAAAACTATATAATTTTTTATGCTGATGTAAGGGTCATGTCTGGTGGAGAAAAAGATATTTGCAGTTCCCTTGAACCACGAGTGCAGGCTCCTAGAACTCATCAGACTTTGGATTTGAATACAGTCTAGAACAGCCATGAGGTTGGTCCAGTTATGCAATATTCTGCATTAATAGCCAGGCTGAATTAAAAAATAAAAACCCCAAAAGAACAGGAAATAGATGTGGCAAAGAGTAACTCTGAGTATCTCTACATCACCAGTGTTGAATGTTATTTGCTTTACTGACTCTGGCACTAGACATACACGTGAGTTTATTTACACATGTGCCTGTGTTGGTTCAGGCCAAAAGAGGAGTAGCAGTAGATAAATGTGTTTGTGGCAGTTGGATTCAGATACCACTATACAGCTTTCTGCAGTAAATGTATCAAGGACAGCTATGGCCAGCTTCCAAGCCTGACTATATTCATGTTTCTAAGAAAAAAATATGATTTTGCTGTTTCTGAACATCATCCAGCCAAGATTAGCCGACTCTTCTACTGCATATGAAGCTGTAAAAAGATATGAGAGACCAAAGTTTCCTTCGCAGTGATTTTCTTGTAAATTACGGCCCTTTTATAGACATCTAAGCCCCAACCTTCATAGATTCATAACACAAGCTACTTTCTACTGTTCCAGTGCCACTGTTCAGCATTTGGGTGGTGAAAGGTTGAGAACTCTAAAGATGGGTTTTGGCACAGTTAACACTCAGTTAAAAATTCACACTAGCTGATTTAAGCCTAACAGTGGTGGAACCTCAGCCAATAACAAGTCCATGCCAATGAGGTCAGGGCAAGACACCACAGAGGATTAGTGAGCCCTTTGGTGGTGGACATGGCTCTGGCTTTCAGTAAAGACTTATTAAAACGTAGGCAACTGAACTAATTCCATATATGTAGCTCTCATCTATCATAGATTTCACTTCTTTGTAATGTTAACATGATATGAAAAGCCTTTTCTTCATTTCTAAGATATCAGCATTAATGACACAGAATCAGCTCCAGTGAATGGAAAAGAATAAGTTCATCTACACTATAATTTGTAATTGGCTCACTCATGGGACTTGAGTCTTTTGCATTAAAACTAGAGCTGTGTGAGCTCTCAAATATGTTCCATTCATGCCTGCATTGTCACAGGAAAGATTTGAAGGAATTGCTTTGCATTTAATTAAGGCTTCTGTGACTTATTGTGAGAAATCTTAAACAATATATTCATCAAAACTTTGCAAGAGTCAGGTTAAAGGGAGGCCTGTGTTTGATACTGCAATCTGCTGGTATTGAGATACCATTGTAAAAGAGATCATTGCATGCAAAATTGGTATTTCTTCATAAAATAAACACAACTAAATGTAGACTCTGCTGCAGCTCCCATGGAACTCTCTGCACCTTCTGAGTAATGTGTGGTGACTATTGAGGAGTCCACTGGGTAACAACTTATTTTAAGTCTCTATCAATGGGTGCTTAACTGCTGTCAATTTAGAACAGTGGCTTGGGGAACTATATTTGAGAGTCACACATATATAAAATGATTCCATTGTGATTGGTTTTATTGCAGCAAATACCAGTGAGATTTTGTTGAAGGGAAGCAGTTAAGGAAGAAATACTCACTTTTCTCTTCTTTTTTTTTTTTTCTTTTCGGTCACAGTGTGCAGCACTGCTGGTTTCAGAAACCCAGACTAGCAAAACCTTTCTATCTGGGATCACAGTATGATCTAGGATGTCTGTACTTAAAAAGGTTGTTCCACTTCGATAGTTAGCATCAAACAGTATTGCATATATGGGCACATTGGGAATATTCCTCACTCTGACTGAAAGGGTGCTTAATTTGACATGTTTAAGTATTTCAGCTGTACATATCATTGAAGGAAATGGAAGAACTTGGGTTCAGAGATAGAAAGTATGACATCTATACTGGAAAGCTGAAACTCCTTTCAGGAACAGGAAGTACCATTCCACTTACAAATTCTAGGACTGTTCTAATTCAAACAAATTGAATGATCATAAGCTTAATTTTGAACAGCAAAACCATAAACCCAAAAAAGAAATTGGCATCTCTGGTGAACTACAGCCCCCTTTTCTCTGTCACTGTCAAAGGGCTCCTTCTGTCATCAGTGTTCTATAATGACATTTCTGAAAAGTAAATTATTTTTTTTTTTTTTACAATGCCTTTGGGATAAAGTAACAGATAACATGCATTTCTGAGAAATATTTCTCCTTATTCCCTCCTTCTGTGTGTTACTCAGCCTAAACATTTCCCTGGTAGGGAATCTAGAAAAGAGGCAGCACAAATTACAAGTGCAGTTAAAAACTAGGACATAGCAAGAACAGAGCTACGACTTGTAAATTGAGCTGGTTTTTGCCTTAAAAAAGAAGTGATGTGGCAAGTGACTGACATGTCTGTTTTGGGCACACGAGTGCTATTCTTGGCATTGCTGAAGTTATTTTAGGCAACATTTGGTAAGTCTTTGAGCCTTCTCCTAGCATAGTAGAACAGGGATAGTGACCTGTTGTTGAGTAGCACTTGTAGTGCATCCCGCCTTTCTGATTCAGTTACTGTGACTGTAATCTTTCACTTACACTTGAAGGAGGTGGGAGATTTAAATTGGAGCAAAGGATACATCCTGAGATTTGTCATCAGAGAATTGCTGGGTAATCAGCTGGGCAACAGTGCTGAAGAAATTGCTGTTTGGAGAAGGGGGAAGGAGGTGGGCTGGTGAGAAAATAGCAAAAAAAAAAAAAAAAAAAGCATGTGGCTGCTAAAAGCCCTTAAGACCTTTCTGCTTTCACCTCTTATTATGAGGAGGACTTAGACTGAGCTTAGCCGCTCCCACCAGTCATGTGGTGCTGCATGGGAAAAAGGAAATAGCCAAATGAACCACCACAGCTGAGGACTTCTGAGGACACTGCTGGGACAGAGAAATAAGATTGGCATGGCATGAGTTTTAGTTGCTTATATTTCGCTCAGTTTCCAGCTTGATTAAAGTATGCTTGGTGTAGCTCTATCCTCATCTTTGTCCATTGTCATTCCTGCCTCAGCCATCTTCTTCCCGCCACATACCTGATCTCAGTGGTTCCTACATCTTAAACAACACCCTTCCTCATTCCTCACAAGATGCTGCTGATCTTTCAGCAAATCTTGTTTCCTCTTGAAAATGTCAGGTGCAAGAAAGATAAATGGACTAAGGTATAAGAAGAATTAGTGAAACACAAAACAGAGGAACTATCCTTATCTGTTACATTGTGTGTATTGACATACAAACTACTGTTTCTATTTAATAATACGTAATGAGGTCTCTGGAACGTTATAATGTGATAACAGAAAAACCTATCGTATTGTCATGGTGTCCTTCAAAACTAGATTAGCAATCACTTACACTAAGTCCATTTCCCCAAACTGAGTGATTATAGTTTAATTTCAGTGAGCAATCAGAAACGGTCTACATCCATTGTGCTCCTTAGTATATTAGTATAAAATCCATTTATGTGTTTGCAGGGACTGTATTTTTCATGTAAAAGTTGGGTACTGAGGTCTGATCCCTGCCTGCCAGCTGAAAGAATGGATAAGTGATGCATTTACCTAAGTACTGCGCTATTCATTACTAATTTTTTTTTACTGTTTAGTAAGAGACAGTTTCACGTAGCTATGCCCCAGGGAGATCAATATTTCTAAAATTAGCAGGGGATAGTCTTTGGGAAGAGAGCTGAAGCTTAACATATTAATTACAAATTGAGTTCTAGAGTTGCTGGAAATTACCAGGGCAAAGTTATGGATCTGAATGGAATTTTGGAAAATAATTTAGAACATCCTGGACTCTGGAGTTGTGATCCAGCCTATGCTAATCCTCCCAGCTGCGTAACATTACTGGCAGCTTTTTAGCTGCAAGGAAACAGAATTTGTTAGACTTGAACTAAGATATAATACAATACTAAGATATATTAAAATATAATATAGCTTTGTTTAGTTCATCTTCAAACATTAACGGGGGGGTATTCTGTTCTTTGAATTATGGGGAAAATAATTTTTTTTTTACTTTTCACTTCTCCGTGTGGCTAGCATTAAAAACAGCACTGAGGCAGCTGGCAAAGAAACATTCTACACCCAGGAGAGCTGTGGCCTGCTCACCAATGGTACCACTTTCATCATGCTCAACAGCCCATCCGAGTTCTCAAGAAGTAGCTTTCCCAGTAAGCTGCATGGAGCAAATAAAAGCTGATAATACAGGGTGTCAGCTTGGAAGAGAGATCTTCTAGTGGATTAACCACTACAAGCATTAGCCAGAATATTTTGCCAGGCAAAACACTTGGGAAACTGCCTAAACTATGAGAGTAAATAAAAGTTTAAAGCATCAATACAGATATGGCACAGGACTGTGGTGCACAGGGATCTAGTACCTGAGCACAGCCTGCACCAGACTTTTCAGGAAAAGGTATGGCACACCTTAGCAGAATAATCTGCTCATAAGCTGTAGGTGTATTTCTAAATCTTCTCTGTTGTTTGTGACCTGAAGCACGAGGGTTTATACCCCCTTTAAAAATGGTTTATCCTATCTGATACAACTGTGGAAGGTTTTTATGATTGAGATAAGTCTACAGTCTTCTTTTTAGCCTTTTCAATTCGTTGTCATTTTGTAGCAATGAGTTACACAGACTAATTCTGTATCATGTTAAAACACATCCTTTACTAGATCTACAAACCACATTTGAAACTCAACATTTAGGTCTTCAGATACTAAAAATGATTAGCAGAAAACCCTAAAGTACACTCTTTCTAAAATGCACATGTTTTCTAATTATGACTTTGTCTACATAAAAAAAAAGTTTGCCCATAAAGCTAAACTGTAGGGATTATGTTATGAAAACTTGAAGGGGTGACATAGGTAGTATCAACCAAAGGAGTTTTCCCTAGGAAAACTGTGTGTTGATTAATTTGTTTTGCTAGAAAATCTTCATCAAGTTTTCATACACTTTTCTGACACAGATATACTGGTGAAACTTTAAGTTATAATGGAGACTAGTATCCCATGTCATGTTCTTGTTTAATATGTTGATTTAGTAAAAATAACAAAAAATGTATTTAACAGCAGCAATGCTTTAAGTCTTCCCATGTACAGCCTTCTGCAGTAAAATACTTTCCCTAACTACCGTGTAATTCAGAAGTTACTTTTTTCCTGTGTATGCCTAAGAGAAATGTATTATTAGGATAGAGTAGAATAGCATGTTTGCAATTTAATTTTTTGTCTCACTATTTTTGACTTCATCTTTCAGCACTAGTGTTTTCTTTTGTTTGTGTAACCACACTACCACATAGAAGACACAAACTTTTATAAAAATTAAATTCTGTTTTGATTTTCAAACAATGCGTTGCCCATGGCTCCCAACACTGCCTGCGCTATGTCTCCTGGGTCATTAACTATGAATTGACTCTTGTGTGATTGGCTGTTATATATGAAAAGGGATGCTGAATGGGTGTAAGACAGCATACAGGCTTTATATGGCTTTGTGTCTCCTCACAGCTCCCAATGCAGAAACAGTCTAGGACAGGAAGGGACATTAGGAGACATTAAAGTTACTAGAATCCAATTCCACTACTATTTTGGACCATATGGTAACTTTATGGCTAAGGGTTGTCTTTGTGGTGCCTCCTCAAGAGTATTTAAAAAGATTATGAGAAACTGCACCTCATATTTCTTGAAGATGAAAATATATTGGACTGCTTACATGTCCTGCAGTCTTAAACAGTGTTTATGAACTGAGGCATAAATACTGTATCAGTGAAACAAAATTTATTTTTTATTTTGGTTTCAGTATGAGTAGATTTGGTCATGAAAAAATATTTACCCAACCAGCAAAACACAGCTAGCTCTTAGGCAGAACTTGCCAGCTATGAAGCTGTATACACCAATATCCACGCAAGACATTATTACAGGTAATGAAGCAGGATTTAGCCAATTGGATCTGCCAGGAAATGAAGATGAGTAATTGCCATGGTTTTGCGGCAGTTTGATGTTGAGCAGTTGTGTCCCAATTCCTTTCCCCCAACTCGCCCAGGGAAAGGGAAATGAGAAAAAAAAAAGACTAAAACTAAAAGAGCTTTAATGAAACAATAATAATGATAAGGAAAATACTATTAAAAATAATAAAATATGTACAACAAATACATAAAATTGTCTCCCCATCCACCTCTTGATGACTACACCACCACTGATGCTGCAGAGCAGGTATGTGGGAAAGGACCTGGGCTGGAGTCAGTGGCAGGAAGAAGCAGTGATCCCTCAATTTTATACCTCATATGATGTATACAGGATGGAATACTCTGCTGGTCACTTTTGAGTCACCTGTCCTGTCTGCTCCTCCCTAGAGGTGCGACCCTTTTTCACCCCTTTCACTTATGGCATTCTACCAGCCCAAGGATGGCCTTGGTTTCTGTAGGAGTAACATAAGCAATGGTCTTTCTCCATATCATTGCCCTGTGTTATCACTTCTAGAGAGTAACACTGTCTGAAAAAACATGCAGTTAACTTTCAGAAAATGAAGCTACTTAGACAAGGCTTAGCTGGAAAGTTAGAAAACTAATACTACTTTAGCTCAAACCAGAACGGTAATATAGCTGCTGAAATGAGAATTTAGTAAGTGTTAACACTTCTTCAACTGTAAAAACACAAAAACCTTTTCCATCCTAAACTGGTTACAAACAAATTTGACATCATTTACAAAAATTCTCATGATCACAGCTTGAAAGCATCTTTGCTTAATTTAAAAGCCAACAGTTGAGTAGCCACGCTGTTGGCATGTTTCACCAGACGTTGCATAGTGTAGTAGTACAAAAGATGGTTGTTGTTTTTCCTGAGATTATCTTTACCTGCCAAAACCACAGTCTTTAATAATATTAAAGAGAAGTGTATCTTTTTCAGCAATTGTCGGAACTAGGGCCTTGTAAGCCAGAGCAAAAGTATACATAGATATTTTGGGCGTGTTTGTACACAAGCACACATTGACATATATAGAAAACTGGAAAATAAAAAGTCTTCTTAGGTTTATATCCCAAAGAATTTTTACCCACAGAAAACAATAGAAATGATCAACAGACATAAAACTTTAGCCTGTGTGAATTAGATGGTTCTGCTGCATTAACTTCATAAAACCATAATCCTCTCCTCCATAAACTATTACATGCACGGCAACATATCTGATTTATGGGGTGTAGAATCAATGGGAAAAAATTAATGCTTGAAAAACATATTAGAGACATTATTGAACAGATTTTAATTGAGATTTGATTTCAATGCCCCTTATCCACATGATTAATGGGTCCTACCCCTCAACTCCAGCAGGCAGAAAAGAGAGTCTTTAATATGACAATTAAGTATCTGTCTTTAGGTTTTATGTAGCTCTCTCCTCAGATCACTTCATCAGTACAGTGTGGCTTTTGTGCAGATTAAATTGAGACTCAATTTTCTCTATTTTCCAGCACTTACTTATGTTTTATGACAAGCACTAAATCAATTTTATGCTATTATTGATTTTTTCTTAAATGGACACAAACCATTTCGCCTTTTGCCCTTCTTTTCTACTTTCCTTCTATTTCGTTTTTTTTCACTGTATGCTTGATATACAGCCAACTGAAGAAATTTCAAATGTTGCCTGAGATTTCTAGAGGCCATGCCAATTCATTTACTTTTTACAACATCGGAATTGACAAACTTAACCTGGAATTCTATCAAAACTTATATATTCTTTTAATGTGACAAGGTTTACAGGTTAAGCTTCTTTCTCCACCTTATACTTAGATATACAGAGAGAGACAGAGAAAAAAAAAAGTGTCTTCAAGGTTAGTTCCTCCTCTTTTTCAATTAAAAAATAAAAAAAAGAACCAAACCCACAACAGACGATCTTCCTAATAACTTCTGAAATATTTGAACTGCAGCTTCAGCTATAATTTTTGAAACAGTCTGGAAATCTAATTAATACATCGATGCAGGAAGAGCTTATTTCATGGCTTGCAGGGGAAAAGGGCATTATCTTTAAGGTGCAATAACTCCTCTGAGATGTGGCAACAGCTAGTGGTACACCATGCAATTAAGAAGCTTTTGGTTCTTTAGGGATCTATCCTGTCTGACCTATGACAAAAATTAACAACTGCCTTGGGCAATAGAAGTAGCACAATTTGTAATCAGATAGCTTAATTTTTTGGCAGAGAATTGTACATTAAGAAGGATCAAAGAAGGAAAGAAGAAATGTAATTCAGCTAACAAAATGGGTTGACCTTTTGATTTTCTGGCTGTTTAGGGTCATGGAGGAGGTTATGAAGGATTGTCCTTTTTTTTTCTTTGTTTGAAGTCCAGCATGCCTGAGCTCAGGTGATAAAATTGATCTTTAAAATAAGTACAGTAGCTTCATTTTGCTGAAAAATCAATAAAGCCTTTCACTGCACTGGGTATTTACCTAATAACATTTTACTTGTAAACTCTCAAAGTATTTTTTAAAATGTGTGTAGAGAGATGTACAAAAAAAACCCAATAACACAGGCTTACCTACTGAATCAAAAAAACAGGGTTAATCTGAACAATCTCTGTCATGGCATCTTAGCTCAACGGATGCCTCCTTCAATTTAAAGGGAAATTTCAGTTGCCTAGAATGACAAATTTTGAGCAGAATATTAATTTTTTAACTCTTTCTTACCATGATTCTATTGTTAGTATGTGCCTGCTTGTGATTATAGTAAATATATGTACATACAGTATGTGTAAGGTGGATGGAGACATTTCCTTATGGCGTTTCAGCAGCTTTTCCTAGGAAAAAAAAAACGCAAAAAAACCTCCCAAACCTAGAAACAGTGCAACCAAAGAATTAAGAAACAAACAAAAAGTAACAAACCGATTAAGACAAAAAGCTTGAATTTTGCGATAATAAAAATGCTGGGATGCTATTCTCCATGCAAAACTTAAGTCAGACAGTGATCTAGTAACCAGAAAAAAGTTTGGAGCTATGCCATTGTGCTGTAGATCCCTTAATTTATAGAATACTACTCCTTTCATGCAAGAAAGATGCCAGTGACAATATTAACTTTGATGATTAACAGGAGACTTGAGGGGGTTTTCTTTATTTATTGGCTTTCCCTTTCTTTCTTCTTGAGATATAAAGAGTAATGTCACAAATCAGCTTGTGTGCTGCCTTCCTATTATACGTAAAAAGAAAGCTTTTCTTGCAACTGCCAGATGTATGTGATGCTGTGAATTCTGTATGCCCGTAGCAAAGAACAGAGGTGCCCTGAACTCTCTGTTTCTAGACAGAATTCAGATTCAGACTGCTCGCAGGTCCATGATTCCTTAGTTACAGACTAATCCAAAATGAAGAAGCGACATTTTATTCCTTTACAGAAACAGCTATGTTAGATCTTAGGCTAAAAGCTCTTGATTTTTTTGCTCCATCTGTTTCTGTTTTGGCTTTGCCATTTTCTGTGTTATCACTACCATTGCTGTTAATATAGCTATTATTATTACTGCTGTTTCTCTAATACTACTAAACACCACATTATGCTACATGAACATCATGTAAATACTGCAAACCAAGAAAACTGCTGTAATGTCTAGTAGGCAGTTTTCCTTTCACATACTCTAAAGATAGTATGAGTTAAGCTTCCCAAACCTTTGCTTATTTTGTTAGCATATTTTTCCTCTGAAATATACTCTTTTCTCCATCAGCCCTGTTTAGACCATTCTTCTTTTTTAAAACTGGCTTTGTAGAAAATAAATCATACCGTTAAAAGCCCTTTATCAACAGAAGCTGGGTTTTAGAATAGATTAAAATAACTTTAATATACTGTTTAATTGTTTCTCGTTGCTTGCTGTGGCTTTCCTAACATATGTAATTTTTTTCAATCTGATTTATTTTCTGGCCTTTTGTTTTACATGCCTGTGATATTCAGATACATGGGTAAGCATACCCAAAAGAAAAACAGTGGTACAAGTTGTAGGTTACTGTTATCTTCTCCCTGACGCATCTGGTCAGATGTTTTTGTGTTAGTGACTGTGTGGCTGACTCGGGCCAAAGAGATTTGAGGCAGGACATTTGACACCTCATGGAACAGCAACTTAAAAAAATAAAAAGTAAATCAGGTAATCTCTACTGCTATAACATACATATTTGGAGAGCGAGAACAGAAAACTACTTGATTTTCAGGCTTAAAAAGCTTGTCTGCCACAGAATTCCACTTCAAAGTAAAAGCCGATCTGTTGAAAAAACCAAACCCATTTACAAAACTTAATGCTCTGGATATGAAACATGAGTGCAGATAAACAAAACTTTTCCATGTATATTCATTAAAAACAATTTGTTTTTTTTCTATAGGTGAATGCTTCAAGTTGAATGGGATTTTTGATTTAGTGCTGGAGATGATTTGTTTTGATTGAAGATGCATGAGCTGGTCAGACAAAGGGCTGGACAATACACCAGAGCCAAGGAGCTCACCTAGACCCCATCACGGCGTTGTCTGTCAGCTGTAGTCCTAAAAGAGAAGGAGGCCCTCGTGCAGCAGAGGCTGTCAGATTTCTGAAATGAATCGCAAGTCTGATCTGGAATGGCACCAGTTCAGATCAATAAGTGGCAGCAACTCCGTGCCCCAGCGATGCACAGATGCCTCCCCGTCAGCTCCATGCGGGATGGGGCTGCCGCGGCGCTTCTGCCTGGCCCGCCGGCCTGGCTACCTGTTGGAGGCAAGGGCTATGTCAGGCAGGCCAGGGAAGCAGCACAACAATTCGAATTTCTACACGTAGAGGCGTTTGGGGTGCTCTAGGACAAGAGCGGGACGTTGCCTGGCAACGGGAGACCCCACGGGTACCGGTCCCCGAGCGGAGCCGGCGGAGGTGGGGGGGGTCACGGAGAGGGAGATGGAGAAGGAATAGATGGGGGGATGGAGGTGAGAGTGGGGCGCCGCAGTGGGCTTTGATCCGCGTCAAGGCTGCCCCGCCTTCTCCTCCGGTTAAACCTTGGCTCCGCGAAGTCCCTGCAGAGGACGGGGTGTCAAAACGAAGATAGGCTGAAATAAATCAGAGAAGGGATTTAACGAGGTCGGGGAAGACCGTAGGGAAAATGGTGCCGAGCCCTGGAGATAACGTCTGGGTCCTTTGCAGCCCCTCTGCTCCCTTCCCGAGCTCCCCCTCGGTTCTCCTCGTCCCTCCGCGGCGAAACACCTTAACTCAGCGCTGGGAGGGAGAGGAAGGGACCACCTCTTCAGAGTGCAGCTGGAACTGGAAGCTGTCTGCCTCAGCCGTTAGAAATATGTGGAGAAATTACCTATCATTCCCTGTAGAGACATCCAGCAACCATCCCAACCCAGCTTTTCAGCTCGGTGATTATATGCTCCTATCAGTTTTAATAGCCCCATGCTGGATTCAGGAGGTATTATGGATTGTACAGCAAGCATATTGTCATTAAATTAAATTTTCAGAACATTCCCCAGCTCATCACAAATACCACAGAGAGTAATCATAATCGGTTCTCAACACATGTGTAATTGCCTTCAGCTGGCGTTTTTTACAGTTGACATTGTTCAGCAGTGATAAGGTGATTGGTGATTTGAATACACAGCTTGTTTCATAGCTGCTGTAATTGAAATATGGTATGTGTGAATGGAAGATTACATTAAGACCTAGGATAATCACCTGACATGAGAGTAATTGAGTCTACAATCTGCCACTGAGTCTCTCAGGGAGGGCTGAAATGAAAAGAAGCCATTAGTAGATTATGCCACTGCTGGCTCTGCTCGGTGCAGTGCTGGAGAGCCGTGCTGGCATTCTTCAGCGATGGGATGGGGTGGGATGGGATGGGATGGACCTGGTTCTAGACCTACGGCATGCAGAAGGCACCGCTGGGGGAAAAAAAAACAGTTGAACTTTTTCATAGAGGGGAGGAGGAGGACAGCAAGCCAGGCTCTAGAACAAATAACTCCTGCTGCCTCGGCAAATGTTGTTTCCTTATCGTCCCGTTGGTGGACACAGGAGGTCCCGTTGCTCCATCCAATCCCTTCAGTAAGTGCTAGGGGGGATGGAGAAGTGCACCTATTCTGGTGGATTTTGATGTAAATGATCGAACTTCAGCCATAGTTTAACTGCTTATGGTGAGAGTAAGTGTGGAATCTTAAAAAAAAAATTAAACCCAAAGGAGCTGAGAGCAATTCAGTAGGTTTTTGTGATCCAGAAGCATTCATAGGTAATTGTTATTTGGAATTTAAAAATCATATTCACAGAATTCGGTAACGAACTATAAATCTGGTGTTTTATTCCTCTTGATCACCTATAAGATACAATGAAAAAAGTGCCCTTATTTTTAGTGTTTTTTATGATGTGGGCTGCATAAGATACTTTCTCTAAAAATCAAGTTTGGAAATAAACTGAGGTTAGTTACACAAAGGGTGACTAAGGGGAACAGTCTTACTTAACCTTTAAAAAGAAATGCAATACAATGCCTGCAGATCTGAAAAAAGTATTTACTCCAGATGTCCAGATATAATGGATAAAACCATAAATTCTTCTGAAGGAGAATATTTTATTTGTTAGTCACTGAGGATTACCTAGTGATGGAAAAGTCTGCCTTCTTTTCCTTATTTCTTTCTTTGGAAGGCTATATCATGTTTTGTTTTTTGGTTGGGGCTGGTTGTTTTTTTTTTTCAAATCTACTGTATATACAGATCACAAACCCTGAACAAAGAAGAATTACAAACCCAGCTGAGATAAACGTGTTAGAATTACTGTTAAGAGGCTGATGCCCAGAGTGTTTAATGGCTTGAAAAGATGATCAAGCATTTATGCAGCTACCCCTTCAAAAATTATCATGGAGCTAATGATAATCCAGTTATAATAATGAGTACTGAGTCAATTAAGCTTAGCATGCAGAGAAACTACTTTTTAATATTAAATATCTCAGTGTGTTCTATCTTAAAAAAAAAAAAAATGAAACCAGCAATTTTACCGAAAAGCCAAAACAGTCAGGTTAGGAGCCTGTATAAACAGCTGTGTCCAGCACAGCATAGCTAACTTGTAGGGTGTAATCCCATCAATATCTAAGGTTGTCCTTTGAGATGCTGTGAATCCCCATTCTCTCATAACTTTAAAGTGTGTGGTAATTTTCAGAATCCAAAATTCAGCTGTACCATCTTGGAACTGGCTATAGGAGACAGAGCTCAGCACACTGTCTTTTCTGCACACAGCTGATAGCTACTTAACAATTGCCTGCCCCATTTTGGGTTTGTTGGGTTTTTTTTTTGTTTTGTTTTTGTTTTTCTTTTTGTGGTGGTGGTGGTGGCTCTTTGGCCTTACAACCTCTTCAAAATAGGTTCTGTATCTAGCAGAAGTATCTTGCACATTTTTCTCAGCTATTCCTGAAGCCACGCTTCTCTCTAGCACTTGTTAGAACAAACCTAAAAATGCAATGGTAAAAGGATAGTGGTTAGGTTTGTTTATTCTTGGATTCTACTCATAATAACATTAGCCAGAAGGACATTTTAGTCAGTTAAGGTCTGTGTAATCCAGTGCAGCATCACTAAAACTAGAATGATATCAGACTGGATATATCTGCAGTGATGACGTACAAATAAACAAATAGTATAGTATCTTCCTCATCATGTCGTACACACTGTGCACCCAAGGTTGCTTCTGTAAAGGTTACAGTCACCCCAGTGAGCCGACACCATTGCATAGCCAAAGACTGTCAGATGTGCAAAAAAAGTGAGTGTCAGTTATTATTTATAAAACAACCAGCTTAATGTTTGGATCCAAAGCTCTGTCTGTAGTATTAGCCTTTGTAAAGTCCCCAGCTGTTTACAGGGAAAACAAAAATAGATTTTGCGTGGAAGATATTAAATAGCAGTAAATATGGAATGCATAATATATTTTCAATCACTTAAAAAATTGAAGGAAGTGTAGCCACTTTAAAAAATATATTGAATTCTTATTCTTACTTATGCAAAAATGCATTGCCTGAAAATACGTTCAGCTTGTTTTAAGCAATGACTGTGGAGTCTCTTGGGTTTAGCCAGCAGACCAGCATATGAAAAATAATTCTCTAAGCAATAAGCTCTGAGATTTGCTTAAAATGGGTCACTCAGTTATACTGAGTAGCCTGTGTTATTCTTTTAGGGGACGATATCCTTCTCTAATTTTGTAAACCTTGGCAAAGGCAGGATTTTTTTTTGGAACTAGAGGCACAATGCATTTTTCAGAAATAACCTAAAGAATTCTCAAAGTCTGCACTATTGAACAGCAGTACCCATCAAGAGCACAACATAACTCATGGAACCTCTGATCTGTTATGGGAATTAAAAAAACAGGCGGTTTACAATGAATGACTTTTGGGGATGTTTGGCAGGTGCAAATGTCAAGGGAGAAAGCTGACTTCTCCAGCTTTGAGGGGTACAGAGAAAAGGGTCTTCATCAATTTCAGATTTACAGGTTAAAAGAAAATCCTGCTTGAGAAGAGAATCTGAAGATAATTCTAATCAACAGAGACTTGAAGGACAGTTTTCTCTCATTACTGCCTCCAGAGGCACTACAAATTATCCTTTCCAGTAACCTCTGAGTAGTTGTTACCTGTTTATTTCTTTCGAGATCAGAGAACTAGCCTTTACTTTTTATCTCCTATCTCTTATGAAGTGGAGAACTTCGATTTCTCACCTCTTTTCGTGAGAAGTGTGTCTAGATTATTGCACTTGTCGGGCAACTTTTAGGGGTAGTGTAGCCAATGGGCTTGTCTACTAAGTCTGTTGAGAAAAATATACCAGTCATAAGTTTATTCATACACAGTTACACACCTGCCTATATTATGACTATTTTAAGAGCTATAGATTAAAGCCAGAAGAAAAAGTGCACCTTTCCTTGGGCTATGGTAAACTCTCCTCTGCTAAAAGTTTCTCTAATATATTGTAAAATTTAAGACAAGATCCTGCAACTTTGCAAGTAGGGCAGACAGTCACAACTTTGGTTTGTTTGACTATAAATTGCTGAAACGATGCCAATTAAAAACAATACAGTAGTACTGTATGACACTGTCAATATCATTTATAGCACAATTTTACACAAAGGCAGAAGTATCATAAAAAAAGAAGTAAGTCCTATCAGGTGCCCTAAAATGCCTTATGTCATAAATAAGTCAGATTTCTTAGAGGAAAGCAATAAAGTTCCAGCAGATTCGATTTTTCCCACTAAATAATCACCCTGACCTTTTTCACTAACTTTGCAGTAACAGTTCCTGAAGAAGCAAGCAAACACAGCAAGGATTCCAACAGCACACTCATGTCTAAAGTACGAAGAGAATGTATAACAGCATTGATAGTATTAGTACACAAAAGATGACGTGGAATATAAAGTATTGCATGTAAACTGAAAAAAAAAGATACTAATTAAATCAATGGACTGAATATTTATAAAAGAAGATGTTGACAAAATACTGGATGAAAGAGAAATCAAACAAACTGATTTGAAGATTTTAAGGGTCACTTGTTAAACAAATACACCAGAAAGTATGCACCCCCCAAAAAACCTGTTTCTGTAACTCAGGAAATCATTTTAGCCATGATTGTCACATAGAAGTTTATAAATTAATTGGTGGAATAACACTGGGCATGACTTTGTTTCTGGAAGAAATATTATTCAGGTATTTACTTCAGAATTCCTAATTCCCCGGGGGGGTTGCATTAAAAGTAATGATTTCTACTGTAAATATTTTTCTTTATTACTACTAGGCAGATGATCTTGACTTTCCGATGCTCCATCTTCATGCATTGTATGAGATAAACATTACTGAAGGTTCTTGCGATGTATTTCATATTAGAGTATGAAGGAACAATTAGATATTTAAAACAGCAACAACTAAAATTGTCACTTTTAAAATCTAAAAGAAAAAAGATTGCTTCATAAGGAGGAAAAAAATCACAGACAAAAAGTTTTATTGCCTGGGCAAGGTAGAAAAATATTAAGAGAATAACTGATGAAGAGAAATAAGCCTAGAGTGTTGGAAGGAACTTTAAATCACATGGGCTATACCTTGCACCATTCAAAAGTCATTATAAGAGTAAGATCTACTGAACTGTACAGAATCATTAAATCCATAAAACAAGTTTCACAAATCTAAATACACAATTAAAAAATAGACATTTCCCAGCGTCTCCTACTACTTTTATACGTTCAACTATTTTAAGCTTCCATAGTGACTGCTTAGAGTATTCAGGTATGCCTAACACTCACGTGTGCCGCCTTTTCAGCATCATAAGCATTTCATAAACAACATCAATAGCAGTAGATGGTTTTTCCCCTCAAGATTAATTTTTTGATTCGTTTCCAAGACAGCATTTAGTGAGAAAGACAAAAGCAAGTCACGGTTGGGGCTTTGCTTACCTAAGCCAGAGGCGGATGGCATTCCAGGGACAGGGAAGCACCATCAGAATAACTGCCTTGTACAGCATTCATCACTCAGATAACTATTACTTTGAGCTGCAGTGCACTTACAGGACTAGGGGATGCCCTACACTAAGCTTCCAAAAGAGAACTTCTGGCCTAAGCCCTTTAATGCCTGCAATTTAAGCCAAACTGATGAATGCTCAAACAGTAAAAAGCTGCACCGATAAAAGGAATATTGAGAAATGTTATGAAATGCACAGAGCCTTTAGGCACTTTGGGTGGAAAAGGAGTTTGAAACACACCTAGATCATGCAGATGCATATATTTGGTCAGACAGAGGGCTCCTTCCCCTCCCAACTGTTTGTATGGATTCCAGAAGCTTTGCCTTAAAATTCAATGAAGAAGAAAAGACGCACTTGATATTAATACAGCCACTGAACTCCATACTTCACAATTTGTCATCATTACGGAGAAAATATTCTTCTTCCTATGGACCGGCAAGTAGGAATTTTTGAATTGGCATTTCCTCAGTGACTAAAGCTGGAAGGAACCTAAGGCATGCTTTACTCACTGAAACAAAATCAAAGCATTCAAATTAGAAGAGAAGTACCCTACGACTTTGTGGAAACCAATTTTTCTGCTGCTATTCTTCAGCTGCACAAAACTGTGAACATCCCTAGTGTTGTGTAAGGTTAGGGTATTTCAACAACACAGGGTCATTTTATTTTTATACAGAGGTTCTTTATAATTAGGGGTAATAACTGATTTTTACTTCTTCGAGCTATCAAATCTCACTCCCATAAAGAAGGATTCCTAAGAATATAAATCTCTGCCTTTAGATTAATCCCTAGTATATAAAAAAGCACACTCTATTGAAGGTTCTCTTGTAAAGCATCAGCTGACCAAGGATCATCAGGTTTCAAGATGCCTTTTCTGCAGGTAAGCTGTGCTTAGTTTATTTGTGCAAGTTTTGAAAGTACTTGTGTGATAAAACTAATAACCCAGTATCCTCTGTTTTTTTGTAGCTAATACTCCAGATCTGTTGCTTTGATTTGAATGCCTGTCTATTAGCACAAGTTATATCCTCCACAATTCCACTGGTAGATGTTTACTCTTTATTTTTTCAGTCATCTCTGTGCACAATGACTATAGCTCTTCAGTATGAGTTCACAAGTAGAGTTTTGTGTTACTTCTTCATAGTAGCCATATCATTTATCAGCTAATATTGTAGCAAATATAATTAAAGACTGTTTGTAAATGGGACCTCTTACTGATCCTCTTTGGAACACTCTAGAATCAGCTTTTCAAATGCGTATGGCTACAATTATATCCGAGGGTTGGCTTTCAAACCCAGGAAATTTTACTTCCTGGATAAAAAGGAAAATCTGAACAAAGAACAGTAAAAATCTGAGGAAAGAATGGTTGCAAAATGAATCATTGGTATTTCATTTCATGTGATGCCTGTTCTGGTGCACTGGGATATGTAGATATCTAGATAATAATAATTCATTCATTTCGTGTCAATTTAAGACGAAAAATATTTCGTACTAACGATGATTATTAAAAGCAGGATTTAGGCTGTTTTTGTCTCTGTGAACACGGGAAGCTGTGGCTTATTCAGGTCTTCAATAAAGACACGATCCTGTTTGATTAGTTCTAGCAGACACTTAGCAGTTGCCTACTGTAGAATAAGTTGTTATTACTCTGCCACCATATTAGCTTTAGATCCTACTGTTAAAGAAGATGTACTTATTCTAACTCAGTGTTAGTGCCAGCCCTGCATTAAGAAGAGTAGTACAATTCCAAAATGCCCCAAAGTTACCCTCTGGAGACAAGGCTGATGATGACTTACCCTAGATCAATCATCATTGAAGGTCGCCTGTCCTATTTGGCAATATTTGTTCTGTAACTAATAAAGATCAGCCTGCAGTTATTTATATTAGGTTATCATCTCTCCAGGGTGAGGCTTAATCCATTTTGCAGTGTTTTTCCCAACAAGACAACATGAGTTTCTCTGTCTGAAAATGAATTAAGTGCATGGTTTCTAAATATGGGATCTGACATTGTTCTTGTTACAAAAAGCAATTTATTCCCCAAAAGGCTTACACTTCAAAGGTTATATAAAAAGGTTCAAATATCAGTGCTATCCATTTTTCAATTACTGGGCTTCCTAACACCACTAGCTTTTGGACAGATAAGCAGTGGTATCAGTTTTCTTATTCAATATCTCATAGGTTTCAATTCAGCATCCCAGAGAAAGCAAATTTATTGTATTACATTTGACTGTTTTTGAAGCAGAAGTATCCTGATTGTTTCCCACAAGACTACAGGGTATGTCAAATAGTATCTTAAAGGGATATTTATGAAGTGCTAGATACTGACAATTGTGGTTATATCTGAGGATTAGGAAGCTTGATTATGGCCATACTTGCTTATAAATTTAAAATTTTTAATAATAGTAAGAAAATATATTTTGTCTAGTAATGAAAATTTAAGTACTTCTGTGAGATAAGTCTATCCTGAGATGGTTCTCACTCCAAACATTATTATACATTATATTTGCAAGCAAAGAACCATGAGAATAATAAGACAGAACTTTTGCATAACACTCTCTGTGTGTTAATACTTTCTGGAACAATTTGCAGGATCAAATAAGAGAACATTAACAACAACAACAATGGCTTTTACTTTTAATTAAAATGTTCTCTCCAATCAAGATATTGTATCAGTCAAGTATAGTAAGTAGTAAGTATTTTAAAATGTTTATTCTTTATAAAGTAAATAGAATTCCTTTTGCTACAATTTCTGACCATATTTTATGGACAAGACAGCCAAGTTTTGACATATTTTCATTGGCAAACTGTCACAGGAAATCTTTCAGCATTATGGATCAGCATTGAGTCATAGAAACAGGTCTAGGGTTTGCTTCTACCAGGAATTTCTTGGAGGAGAAGAAGAAAATATAGACAAATTCTGAGCCTTAGTGGGTAGCTTGATATAACAGAGCAGTTACTAAATCTGCTAAAAATACTCAACTGATGCTGTATTAAATGTTACACCTTTTGGACACAGTAGATTGCAGAAACTCATTGTTTTACATCTCAGATGAAAGCCATGGAAAGAAATGATATGTATTAATAGGAATTTACTTATGAATTGTCTTATTGTTATTTCTGAAAAATTAATTTTTCATATATCAGTGGGTCAAACGGATGTTTATTGTGCCCTGTAAAAAAACAAAGGAGAAAGAAAAAAAAGGAACCACTACCAAGAAATGAGAGCAATTGTTCAGAACCTGAAATGTTGTAATACAAGTAATAGAAGTATGTATTAGCAGACACAGCTGGTACAGAGATACGCAAGGGCTTACTTTGTTCAGAAAAAATACAAATAAGTGTTGTGCTAACACTGCATATCAACATCATGGCCTATCTTTAAAAAAGAAAATATTCATAGAAAAGATAAGATCAATTATGTTTTTCAGGAAAAAAATAGGGAAAGGCATGAAGGAGACAGATATTCTCCTGGGTTCTTCTTTATGTCATGCTTTGGCTGGAGAAGAGCTTTGCAATGCTGGTTCTGAGATTTCTACTGTTAGAATGTGTACAATCATAAGAAACTTTAAGGAATAGTTTAACTATGGATTTAAAAATAAATTTGAATGGAATAAAATAAAACACCAGTTCATCAAAGGCATATATTCCAAACTAATGTTTTTGATTAAATAAATCATATTTTATAGGAAAGGAACCTTGTGAACTTTTTTGAGATTTAAAAGACCAAACAAATAGCTTAGAATGTGGTTACAGGAAAGTCTACCAGAAGTTATTCTAAATGGGTAACTATGAAAAGAAGGGATTCCCTGGTATAAGCAAGGATTGATCTTGGGGATGGATTTATTTACTATTTTCATGTGTGACAGAGAAAATACTGATATTTTACCAATCAACTTTGTAGAAAGTAAAATATCATGAAACCTCATCTGGAATACTGCTTAAAATTGTGATTATACATGCTCAAGAAAAATAATCTGAACTGAAAAAGTGTAGATAATCTACTAGCATTGTCTTGAGAAGCACAGTCTACGTAAACTAAAAGATATTCCACCTACTAATGAGGAGGTTGAAAGGATACAGACTGTCATCTATAAATATTTCATGCTAGTCATTACAAAAAGAGGAGAAGAGTTATTTAAGCAAAAGTACAATCATGTCACAAAATGGGTATGGGATGTAAAATGCCTATAAATAAATAAAATTTGGAACCACAAGACAAGTAACATTGTTTCTAGCTAGGGCAGTGTGATAAAGAAATTAAACTGATTTTGGGAGGGAGCTAGGTAAATTTTTTATTGCATAGTGCTGATAGCCATGGGAAATTGCTGGATGTGGTGACTTAAAGACTGTTTGCATCCTAACCCCTATGTTTCTACTGGAAAAAGAAAACACGAAACTGAATTAAAACTGAACTGAATCAGATATGCTATTCATAGAATAAGGTGTAGTTCAACAAGCATCATATCAGAGGTCTTTTTTCACTTGATTCTAAGATTTGGAATGGTAAAAAATTTTACCAGAGGAATTGACTCCTCCCATTTTCCTTTTCAGCTCTCTAAAACTACATTTCCTTGTGAACATAAAGCCTGCTTTTCTGTAAGTTTCTTTAGAGTATATGAGGTCATGGGGTGGGGCAGCTAAACCTTCCTTGCTTCATGGGATCCATCAAGATGTTTTGAAGACAGAATCCACCCCAGGGGAAAGCACAATACCTGACTGGCCTGAATAAATTAATACCTGTTACAGAACATTCTTATTTCTGTTTTGACATTTAGCCTTACCAGCTTCACTGCAATGTGATGCAGAAATACTGAGCTACAAAAGATTTATCATTTTTTTTAAGGAATGAAGCAACTGAATTAGCATGTGCTTTAAAAGCACTGAATTTATTGAGGGTTCCCTCCTTTAAAATAATTGCAGAATTGTTAGAGTATTTGTAGCTGCTAAGTTCATACATAGGGTAGGAGTGTAATTACCATGCAACTTGTATGCAAAGATCATAGAAAAAGCTTTTGGATTACTTACATTTTGTTCCTGTGGGCAAAATAAGAATCTCAGCTGATACTTGGGGGTTTATCTTAATTAATATCTCATATCCAGGTCTCACCTGAGAAACTGTTGTACTGTGACTGATTCAGTTATTTATTTTCAATATTTTGTTGCTATAGCTTCTAAGGCACTGCTGCTGCTACTGTGTGGGATCAAGTAATTAGCATCAATCATTACACTGTTATGATTTACATAATGTTCATATTTGCTATAAACAGTGTTTGTATTCATATACACCATATTTGTCATTGTACTTAGAAAAAATGGAGGTACGTGTGGCATCCGCTATTTCATAAATATCTTTGATTTAGGCATCTTTGTTCTACCAGTAATGGTTAGTAAGACGAATACACTAGCCTAAATTAGATATTTTCTTTCCTCCATTGATAATTAGCACTAGAGCGGATGGGTGTGAGTTACCTATTAACTCCAATTGTTATGTTTAGCGGTGCATCAAGAAAAAATACATTATCACTCACAGTAAAAACCCACTTTTTTACTCATGCTTATTTTAAGAACTTATCATCAAAGGGAAACTTCAGCTGTAGCAGACTCTCACACTGCACTTTGTTCAAACTGATGTTTGTTTATGTTGCATACTGGGCATATCAATACCTGCACCATGCTTAACAATGTTAATTTCTTCTGGCTATAAAAAGTGCTAGTGGAGTATTTACCGTGCTGATATTGGACTAGCAGTAAAGAATGTGTATTTATATAAATTGCTTCATCAAATGGAGTCAAATTCTGCCACATTCAGATGTATACAGTTAGCTTCATTGACTTCAGTGGAGTCAGGAAATAATTTGACCCTGTTATTTAAAATTTAATGGAATTTCAGCTAGTACATAGCCTTACAAAGTCATGAATAGTTCTACATCAGGTGCTACTTTCATGAAACTGCTATTTATTCTTATATGGTTCAGAAACTCTTAATCTATTAATGAATCCTCATGATTTTATCTATTTATATAAATTGTGTTTGTAGCTTAAAGTAAGTTCTTACTGTTCAGTTGATGAGTTATACTGAAATATGAAGCTTAGCACACTGTAAATTGTTAGAAGTAATGCATATTTAATAACATAGATTTGCACACAACGATAACATAATTAATGGTGTGTAGCATATCTGATCAAATAAATTAACTGTCTGCTTGTAATTAAACTAGATACCCTTGCTTTTTTTCCTCCTCAAGATAACTGACATCTAGAGTAAATACCATAACTGCAGGACACAGACATCAAGCTACAAGGAGAAGTACTTAAGTAAAAAGGTATGTTCTCTGATCAGGGGTGAAAAGGGAAAGTAGACACCTAGATTTTCATAGCCTAGGTTTTGCAGGTGGTGAAAAATCTGAATAGAGGTGTGCTCACATGTGTCTCACTCTGATGGTAGCTTAGACTCTAGTCCCACCTTCTGTTTGTGTCACTTAAAGATTGCACGGACTCCGCACAAATTACCACAACAAACAAAATACTACCACTGCAGCTGTGCGAGAGAAATTCCTGTTCTTGTGGTAGACTTTTGATACTGTATTTCATCTGCATATAACATCACCTGTGTTACTATATTTCAGGTAATAACCAGTGCCTCCATAATGTCTGCCACTATGAAAAGTACTTGTTAAATACTAGATTGAAATTAATATTGTAGACATTCTTAAACATATTAGAATTGAAAATTGATTTTGCAAAATTGGGTTACAGAAAAAAAAAAGTAGGATGCAGTTCAAAAGGGATTCAAGGGAAGTAATGCGTTTTGAGGTAATCAGCAGAAATGACAGAATGATAGAAGGAATGGTGGAGGACTGGTTAATGAGTATCTCTGGCAAGAGAGACAGAGGGATCAGATAAAGATAAGAAACTGAATCTAACTCATCAATATCATGTAGTTGCAGAAAAACAAATATAATACTGCCTTCTAAAAATGTGCTGTCCATCCGCCTTTCTAGGAACTGGGAAAAAAATCCTTAGCTACTCTGTGGAGTTTGCACAAAAGTAGTGGACAGAAGTCATGTACAGACTAGAATCAGACTAGACAAACTACTTGTCAACAAGATTGTCTTAGATGCTAGGAAATATGTATTTTGAGAAAAGATGGAAAGCTTTTGTCTTGTTTTATCACAAGTTAAAAAGAGCAGAGGGAAAACTGTCAGCAGTCTTTGAGTATATAAAAAAACTTGTACATATGGATAGAAATTTAAAAACTGGGCATAAAATCCAGTACTATGAGATTTAGTTTATTGTGATGTTTTTTGTCTTGGTATTCCAAGGATAGCTTTGATAAAGGAGGCCCATATTATCCTGCCTTGTTCTGTGGTGGACAATACCTCTATTTTCTATTATGTATTTTACAACAGCACTAGTTTAAAAGAAACAAATTATTACCACTCAGGTTTGGAAAGAAATGTTTTGGTGTTTTGATTATCTCCCTCTAGAGAAAAGAACAATAGCTAAGAAACTCAAAAGGAGGGAGGCGCTGACTAGAGTGACAGTGTTCTAAGTCGCATTCTTATTCTCAGAATTTATGACTTGTTGTCTCTGACGGTTCCTGCTTCATTATCCTACCTTTTATGAATTCCACTTTGAATTTGGCTTATAATTTATATATGAATCCTCAGAACTTTATTTACTTAAGAATATGTTGTAAGAAATTTCCATTAGCGGAGGTGCAGATACAGTCAGAGCCAAGTCACTTTGTAGGTGTTGATTCTAGAGCTAGATCCAGAGAGGGCTTAGGTATTGACATGGTGATGGGTAATTAAGAAGTTATCTTGGAAGACATGCAAATTCCAAATGTAGACTTTCATGGCTCTTTGCTCAGCACCTGGGTTTTTGGTCACCACCTGGGTTTTCTAAAATTTTTCAGCATTAAAGCTTTTACTAGTCAAGTTCCTAATTCTGAGAAATCTGTTAGTTACTATTACTGTATTTATCCTTCCCTCTCTTGTTTGTCCTCCAGGCATACAGTGCACTGTGACACATGATTCAGAGTACTCATCCTGGATAAGGGACCCAAAAGTTGTTTATTCCCATCTGGGAAGGAATTGTTTTTAATTCTTAGATGCCCAATTCAGGGTTATCAATACCACAAGGCAGAAAAACACTTATGGGTTTTGTAGGTGTATTCCCAAGGCAACGCAGTAAAGTCAATCTTCTGGCATTCTCATATCCACATAGACATGTTCTCAAACAATGAAATCCCAGTAATGAGTGTAACGTCAGTAATGTTGTGCATTGAATTACAGTGGAATAATCTAAATATCCCATGTGCAGAGCCCAAACCTTTCCATTATTGTAGAAAAAGTAACATTTTCCATTAATACAACACTGCAAAATAATACTTTAAAATGTGTTGCCAGTTACTAAATGGATAATGAATGGTTTCTAATTAGCTTTGAAATAAACCTTCTTGTACCATGAAGTGTATGGATGCATTATCCTTAGCTGGAGATTCTTCAGCAGCCATTCCGAGAAATGCTACATAGTGTAATAAGCTGGCTACTTATATTGTAAAACCAATGTACTTTAATTTTATTCGATTCTTTTCTATAGCAAGTTGATGTGATACGTGATATTAGCATGGCAAGCTGTAGGCAATCCAGGAGACTCCTGGAGTGCATTGGAGATAATTTCTTAGTCCAGCTGATAGAGACCTCCATCTAAGGAGATGCAATACTAGACATGATGGTCACTAATACAAGCAAACTCATCAGTGACATTAGGATCAGAGGCAGCCTGGGATGCAGCGATCATGCACTGGTGGAGTTCAAGGCCCAGAAGGATATGGGACAGGTGAGGATTGTATTCAGGACCCTAAATTTCAGGAAAGCAGACTTCCAGCTCTTCAAGGAGTTACTCGGTCAGATCCCCTGGGACATGGTCCTTGGGGACAAGGGAGCGGAACAGAGCTGGAAAATATTTAAGGATGCTTTCCAATAAGCGCAAGAGCACTCAATCCCCATGTGTAGAAAATCAGGCAGGAGAGGGAAGAGTGGCTGAGTTGAGACTTGCTGGTTAAACTAAAGAATGAGAGGGAACCGCACAGGCAGTGCAAGCAGGGACGGGAAACCTGGGATGTGTATAGGGACGCTGCCCAGTTGTGTAGGGATGAAGTCAGGAAGGCCAAGATGCAGCTGGAGCTGAACTTGGCAAGGGAAGTAAAGAAGGGCTTCTACAGGCACATCAGTCAAAAGAGGAAGATTAAAGAGAACGTACCCCTACTGATGGTTGAAAATGGTGACCTTGTATTAACAGACAAGGAGAAGGCTGAGGTAGTCAATATTTTTTTGCCTTAGTTTTCATTGATAACTGCTCTTCTCCTCTGGGTCATGGGGCAGCAAGATGGTGACCAGGAAGGTAGACACCCTCCCACAGTAGAGGAGGATCAGGTTTGTGATGCTCTGAGGAACCTGAACATTTATAAGTCTATGGAACCTGATGAGATGCATCCCAGAGTCCTGAGGGAATTGGCAGATGTGGTTGCCAAGCCACTCTCCATAATATTTGAAAAGTCATGGCAATCAGGAGAAGTCCCTGGTGACTGGAAGAAGGGTAACGTTGTGCCCGTTTTTAAAAAGGGTAGTAAAAATGGCCCTGAGAACTACCACCCTGTCAGCCTCACCTCTTATGCCTGAGAAGATCAAGGAACATATCCTCCTAGAAGCAATGCTAAAGCACATGGAGGACATGGAGATGATTAATGGCAGCCAGCATGGCTTCCCCAGGGGCAAATTCTGTATGACCAACTTAGTGGCTTTCTGTGATGGGGTGACCGCAGCAGTGGACACGAGTAAACCGATGGATGTGATCTAAAGTCTCTGACATGTCCCACACAACATCCTTCTCTCTAAATTGTAGAGATATGGATTTGATGGGTGGACGGTATGGTAGATATGAAACTGGTTGGAGGTCATATTCAGAGAGCTCAAAGTCAATGGCTCAAAGTCCAGATGGAGATCCATTACAAGTGGTGTCCCTCAGGGGTCCATACTGGGACCAGTGCTTTTTAATATCTTCATCAATTATATTGACAGCAAGATTTATTGCGCCTCCAGCAAGTCTCCAGAGGACACCAAGTTGAGTGGTATAGTTGCCACACCAGAATGGTGGGATGTCATCCAGAAGGACCTGGACAGACTGGAGAAGTGGGACTGTGAGAACCTCATGAGGTTCAACAAGGCCAAGTGCAAGGTCCTACACCTGGTTTGGGGCAATTCCCCATTTCAGTACAGGATAGGGGGTGACGTGCTTGAGAGCAGCCCTGCAGAAAAGGACTTGGGGGTGCTGGTCGATAAGAAGCTCAACATGAGCAATGTGCACTCGCAGCCCAAGAAGGGCAACTGTATCAAAAGAAGCGTGGCCAGCAGGTCGAGGGAAGCGATTCTGCCCCTCCATTCCTCTCTTGTGAGACCTCATCTGGAATACTGTGTCCAGTTTTGGAATCCTCAACATAGGAAGGATGTGGAGCTGTTGGAAGGAGCCCAGAAAAGGGCTACAAAGACGATCTGAGAGCACCTCCCATACGAGGACAGGCTGAGAAAGCTGGGCTTGTTCAGCCTGGAGAAGAGAAGGCTCCAAGGAGATCTTATAGTGGCCTTGTGGTATCTGAAAGGGGCCTACAAGAAAGTTGGAGAGGGACTATTCATAAAGGCTTGTGGTGATAGGACAGGGGGGAAAGGGTATAAATGGGAGAGGGGCACATTTAGGCTTGATATAAGGAAGATTTTCTTCACCGTGAGAGTGGTGAGGTGCTGGAACAGATTGCTCAGTGAAGCTGTGGCTGCCCCATCCCTGGAGGTGTTCAAGGCCAGGTTGGATGGGGCCTTGGGCTGCCTAATGTAGTGGGATGTCCCTGCCCGTGGCAGGGGGGTTGAAACTAGATGATCTTTAAGGTGCCTTCCAATCCTAACTGTTCTATGATTCTATGATATAAAGAGAAATGTTTTTATCACCCATTTCTTTAGTTATCTCTTCTAACATTTCTATCATTAGTAAGAAATACATTTAACCTACACACAGCCAATGTGCCTAAGAGATATTGGGCTTGGTGTGAGTTTTTTGGGGGGGTTTGTTTTCTTTTTTTGTTCACAGTCAATAGAACTGTTTATTTAACATTGCCATTAAGGGCAATTTAAGTTGCCCAGGTGTAGCTCATGAATTTGCACAGCTGGAACAAGAGACCTGGTTTGGCATCTGGAAGCTTTATTTTTTCTGAGGATGTGAAAATGTGGAAATTCAGACTGAAGTGTTGGCAGTCAGAATGTATAACATTGTAGTTGTAAACAGAGCATATATGAGTGGTCTCTAGTGGCTACCAGCAACTGTGGGCACTTTTCTGAGCAGAACTGAAATAACACTATTAGCCTAGGTATCATGTAGATTTTATAGATCCAGTTCTGGAATCCATTTATTATTAAGATATTTGAGCTTATTGACACATTAGCTTCAAGTTTGAGGGAAATATTTCTGCTGTACCTGAGATGAAATTAGTAGATTAGCATCATGCTAGAAACCACTGCTGCACCAGGAAGGCCATGTGACTTTCTCCTTTGAAGCAGAAAGGAAAGAAGAGATCAAATCCTGCCATTCTGCAAAAGTCTGCTTATTGCTTTTGCTGGGCTTAGAACTGTTCTAACTTTGTACCATTTGATTTGATGTCTGAAAGATATAAAGTTATATGGCTCACACAGAAACCATTTACTTACCAGTAAGACTGTAAAGTAAGGCTGATGTGAGGTATAGGCGGTTCATAAACAATGATGTGTTTATGAACCGCCTATACCTCACATCAGCCTTACTTCAATGATGTGTTTATGAACTTCAGCCTTCCATTGGGTTTGGATAGACTAAGATGTGCCCACTACTTTTCAGAGGTTTTGGTAGAAACTGCAGGCTGTTTTTCTTACTGTTATTCTGTTTGTCAATTCGTTATTGCATTTATGTCAGTATTATATAAATTTACAAGCATAGAATAAAGTGGAAGATCTTACTTGTTTACAGCCTAGTGATAACACAAAGACCACACAATGGAGGGTTCCTGGGGACAGGAAAAAGATTAAGGGGATGAACGTCACCAGATGTCTTAGGTTTTTTGTATGCCCTGATGTTTTCATTAAACATCTTTCTCTCTTTCTACTTCCTCTCCTTTTCTTCTCTCCACACCTCCCCATTGCCCAAGTGTTAGCAATTTTGCAACAGGAGGTGGTAGTGTCTTCTTTCAGTGTTTGACTTTAATAATTTCTGTGACTAATTATGGCAGGATTTTGATTTGATTTGCTTTAGGAAATATGGCAGTATACTTAGATGGTGAACTTCACCTTCAGGTTTAGAAGTTTGACTGACATTTGAAATGCTGAGTGGCTAGAAAACAATTTATGTGTTTTTAAGTGCTAGAACCCATGGATAAGCTGTTAAAAATATTAACAAAAGAGAAGATCCACTTGTCATTCTCAGAATTAGGGTTGTCCATAAGTGCTGGTAATACTGTGCTGGAAAGACTGTTTTCAGAGTTCCTTCTTTTCCCAGTCCTCCCTAAGCCTCTGATTTACCACGAATTATTATTTTTCCATTTAAACCCAATTATCTTCTTTACCTCTGCTACTTTCCCTTCCTGTTTTCTTTCCACCACAGCAGAAAGCCTTCAGTGGAGTTTGCTAGATACATAGATGCCTTGCAAGTGAAAAGAGGAGACAACTGTAGATTATCTGATGGTGTGGGTTGTGCAAGAATTTATTTTCAGAGATGTGTTGGTTATCTGAGTAGCAGGCTGTGTACAAGAAAATATGGTAATATCAAACCATTTTAGTTCTATCTGATACATTCTTGTTAGGCTTGTGAAAGGACAGATTTGCTTTTCTGAGATGTGCATACCTACACCATTTCATTACTTTCATGAGAGCAAATGGGTAACTGATAGTTTTTTGTATTTATTCTTCTCTTTTATACCATGATTTTACGTGTGCTAATAAAATTTAATATTACACAAACTACTCTTTTTTAAGTTTTATGCTTTATATTGTGGCAGGTTAATTTTAGATAGGGGAAGGAAATGGAAAACTGCGATCTTTTTTATATATTTATTTTTCCTGAAGAAGAGAGAGAGGGTTAAGAACCTTATCAAAAGAGGAAGGATAAACTAACACAGAACACTTCATGAATAAAGAATAGGCTTAGGTGTCCCTTTGATAGTGATCCCTTAATATTGCACCAACAGGTAGCAGAAAGGTGCAAGCAAAGACTTCTGTGTTACATCTTGACTTAATGAAGTGAAATGGCCATCAGGAAAAATAATTATCAGTCAATTAACAGATATTGCCCTAAGACTCATTTTTTCCCATTTATTATTTAAATTTTCTATGCTGGGAGCTTTGATGAAATCAAAATGAACAACTGTATTTTGTAATGTAACTTTCTTTCATCAGGTGATAGAACACAAAGTATGTGCTGTCCTTTCATATTAATTATATTATTATTATTACCCTCCTCATCATTATCCTCATCATTGTTATCATAGAATCATAGAATCACCAGGTTGGAAGAGACCCATCGGATCATCGAGTCCAACCATTCCTATCAATCACTAAATCATGCCCCTCAGTACCTCGTCCACCCATGCCTTAAACACCTCCAAGAGAGGTGACTCAACCACCTCCCTGGGCAGCCTGTTCCAGTGCCTAATGACCCTTTCCGTGAAAAATTTTTTCCTCTCCCCTGTCACATGGGAGAAGAGACCAGCACCCTCCTCTCTACAACCTCCTTTCAGGTAGTTGTAGAGAGCAATATGGTCTCCCCTCAGCATTCTCTTCTCCAGGCTAAACAACCCCAGCTCTCTCAGTCACTCCTCATAAGAATTGTTCTCCAACCCCCTCATCAGCTTCATTGCTCTTCTCTGGACTCACCCCAGAGCCTCAACATCCTTCTTGTGGTGAGGGGCCCAGAACTGAACACAATATTCGAGGAGCGGTCTCACCAGTGCCGAGTACAGAGGGAGAATAACCTCCCTGGACCTACTGGTCACGCCGTTTCTGATACAAGTCAAGATGCCATTGGCCTTCTTGGCCACCTGGGCACACTGCTGGCTCATGTTCAGTTGGCTGTCAACCAGCACACCCAGGTCTTTCTCCTCCAGGCAGCTCTCCAGCCAGACTTCTAGTCTGTAGCACTGCATAGGGTTGTTGTGCCCCAAGTGCAGGACCTGGCATTTGGCCTTGTTAAACCTCATGCCATTGGTCTCAGCTGAGCAGTCCAGGCTGTTCAGATCCCTTTGCAGAGCCTCCTGACCCTCCATCAGATTCACGCTTCCACCCTGCTTAGTGTCATCCACAAACTTCCTAAGGGTGCAATCAATGCCTTCATCCAGGTCATTGATAAAGACATTGAACTGGGCTGGACCCAGTACTGAGCCCTGGGGAACCCCACTTGTCACTGGCCTCCAGCTGGATTTAACACCATTTCCCACCACTCTCTGGGCCCGGCCATCCAACCAGTTTTCCACCCAGGAGAGTGTGCGCCTGTCCAGTCCAGAGGCTGACAGTTTCTGAAGCAGAATGTTGTGAGAAACTGTGTCAAAGGCTTTACTGAAGTCCAGGAAAACCACATCCATAGTCTTTCCCTCATCCAGTAGGCAAGTCACTTTGTCATAGAAGGCGATCAGGTTAGTTTGGCAAGACCTGCCATTTGTGAACCCATGTTGACTGGGCCTGATCACCCGGTTCTCTTGCATGTGCGTCATGACAGCACTCAAGATCACCTGTTCCCTGAGTTTCCCCAGCACTGAGGTCAGACTGACAGGCCTGTAGTTCCCTGGATCCTCCCTGTGACCCTTCTTGTAGATGGGCACAACATCAGCCAGCATCCAGTCCAGTGGAACTTCTCCAGTCTTCCAGTACTGCTGGAAGATGATGGAAGGGGGTTTCCATTACTTCTATTGTTTTATCAATAAATTGGTTTTGGTTTATTTTCAGAAATTAGTGTATATTCTACAAATGCATTTATGAGCCTAACTTCTAATCCCACTCTAAACATTGAAGGTATATTAGTTGATGGCATAATAATACCATTGAAAATGTGATCTTTTTAAAGATTTGCACAGTGAGAATGCAAGTGGAAACACTTTTATTTGAAGTGAGGGAAATCACACATTGATTATGCACCAAGATAAGCTCTCATAGGCAACTGGTAAGGGTAGAAAGAACAGGTTCCTAGTGAGACTGAATTCTTAATAAAATGACTACTCTATTTCTCAGGTCTTAGTCCTGATCCTTTAAAAAAATCTGGAAATGGAAATGTGTGCTCAACTCTGTATTAAGCAGTTCTATGACATATTACATTTTTGTAGTTTTTCCACAATCCATCTTTAGCTGACCCCTTTTTCTTTCTCAAGATTCTAATTCCATATTGATGGAAAGCTA
The DNA here is from genome assembly GCF_032191515.1 of Phaenicophaeus curvirostris. Classification (NCBI taxonomy): domain Eukaryota; kingdom Metazoa; phylum Chordata; class Aves; order Cuculiformes; family Cuculidae; genus Phaenicophaeus; species Phaenicophaeus curvirostris. Next base: position 41,909,994 of record NC_091394.1, read on the forward strand.
GCATTGCCTTCCACTTTCTACTTTATTAAAATCATTGCCTGTCTTGCTGGCAAGAAGAAACTCAGACAGCATGATGAAAGGACATGAAAGAATGCTGCATGCACTGTCTTCCGTGTCTACAAGGTGATTCTCTGAGATCTTTCAGTTTTGTTCCCAGTAGAGCCTCAGATGAGTGGAGCTCTCTAGGTAACACCTGCACAAATACAGTTCTTTTCAGGTGAAGTATTCAATACCCTTAAAAAACTGTGTTGTGGGTTGTGGTTTGTTTTTTTTTTTTCATTGCACTGAGGAATTTTCAATTTTGCCCAATACAAACAACCTGATCATCTTGAACCTGACAGTCAACAGTACTGAATTATACTTTTTCTACTTGTTGTATACAGAGTAGGTGACTTGGGAAGAGACTGGATGATATTACATAAAAGAACACTTAGTGATGATAATGAAAATTCACCTAGGTATTCTTGAATCCTAGTTTTGCAGTCCAGTGAATGTGATGCCAGCCATCAAACTGACTGGTTTGAACTCCATTTCTATGGCATTCATTAGTAATAACTGGAGTACTAAATATATATTTCTTGCACTCTCTAATGTTGTTTCTTATATTGTGGGTTGTATGCATTTTTTTTACCTGTGGTTGTTGTCTTTTATGAAATGCTGCATTTTCTTAGATTATTTTCTTCTTTAACTCCAAATGTTTTTGGAAAGAGAGAAGTCAGAGATTTCCCCTTGTCTTTAGCTAAAGGTGAATATACATTTATAAAAGAAACATCACATTAAGTGCAATTGTTAAAGTAACAGTAACATATAACATTGCATTTCTTCTTCTTCCGCATTTCTGTCAGGCCCAAAAGTGCTGTATGCTTAAGTACACAGTGACATTACCAGGCATAAACAAAAGCAGCTGCAGCAGAAGATAAAGAGCAAGGCCCTCTAACTAGTTTTTCTAACTTCAAAGATGAGCTGAACAATTGTACTTACAGCATTATTTACTGACTTTTTCATTAAATTCAACAAAGACAGTACTAAACAATGCAAGAACAATAAGGGTCAGATTTCTGTCTTTGATTCATAGAGCTCATCCCAGCACATATTTAAAAATCTACTGTTAGATGATGATTTGTGCTATGTATCTGAAGGCACCCGCAAGATCTAAGTCTTCAATATAATCTACAATTTTAATTATTTGGGGTAAATTATGAGTAAAGTCCATATTTGTGTCAACAGCTGAAAATTTACTAGAGGGATGACTTGCATGATCCACACTGTCTTCACGAGCATTCCTCCCAGAGCATATCACTCCGACAGTGGTTGCATGTGTATATCAGGCCAAAATAACCATGTAATTTGAAGAGTCTGATCCAGTCTGGCAATTCCTTCATCCCACTGTAAGCAGTGTGTACTTTCAGCTTATTTGTCTTTTATGATGTTTGAAGTATTTTTTCTTTGTTGAAAAACTCATTTTCTTTGTAAACTAAACAAAGTTTCAGAAGAAATAGTGTTTATCATTTATATTCTTAGAAATACTTATTTCTATAAGTATCTAAAGTATCTAAAGACATCATTTATTTAGAAGCTACTTAAAAGAGAAATGCTGGCAAGTCTTCATAGTGTCTAGGAAGCTCCCCCCCATTCTAGTCTTCTAGTAGAATAAGGCAGGGAAGAATAAAACTTACAGAGGAGATAAAAAAAGAAAAGCTCTAATAAAATATGAAATTTCTAATAAGAAATGAGTTTACCAAAGGTCAGAGCTATCAGGTTCAAAGAGACATAAATGAAAATAAGGACATAGTTCAGATATAAACATTTTAAAAAGCAAAAAAAAACAATCAGGAATGTAATGAAAAGAGTTGCGTACTATCAAAGGCAGGTGAAGGACAGTGGAAGGGAGCAAAAGATATCTAAAAGAAAACTAAACAGAAGCAGGCCTAATGAAAAAACGAAACACAATCCTACCAAAGATAACTGAAGTGTACCTGAGGACACCTTGAAAATCATGTGATTAAAAATAAAAGCGCATGAGTAAATCTCCTCTTATGAAAAAGAAAGACACAGTTAAGACCATATGTAGCTCCCCATACCTAATCATGGAATAGTTAGGGTGGGAAGGGCGCTCTAGAGATGGTCGAATCCAACTCTCCAGTTCAAAGCAGGGTCAACTGGAACTAGTTATTCAGGATCTTGCCCAATGAGGTGTTGCAAAAATCCAAGGGTATTTACACTACATCTCCAGGCAGCATGGTCCTGTCTTTGACCACTCTCACAATAACTTTTTTTCCTTATGTTCAAGTGGAATTTCATATATTTTAATGTTCGTCCAATGCCTCTGGTCCTTTCAGTGGGCATCTGTGATAAGAGCCTGGTTCTTCTTCACTCCCTCTTCTCCATCAGGTATTTACAAGATATAAAATGCTCCCCCGAACCTTCTCTGGTCTAAACATTCCCACCCTCTCACATATTCTCTTCACGTAGCACGTGCTGAGAGCTCCTAATCATCTTAGTGTCCCTTTACTCGACTTCTTCTGCTATGTCCATGTCTCTCTTGTATTGGAGAACTCAGAACCGGACCCAGCACTGCAGCTATTTCACGCTCATGCTGAGTAGAAGGGAATAATCATCTGCTTCGATCTGCTTTCAACACTCATCCTAATGCATTGCAGGAAGCTCTTGTCCTTCTTTCTTGCAAGGGCATGTTGCTGGCTTGTAGTCAGCCTGTCTACCAGGGTCCCCAGGTCCTCCTCTGAAAAGCCAATTTCCAGTTTTTTGGCTCCAGTAAACACTGCTGTATGGGGTTATTCCTTCCCAGGGACAAGACTTTTAATTTCTTTTTGTTGAACTTCATGAGGTTCATGTGGACTTGTTCTTCCAGCTTATCAAAGTCCCTCAGAATGGCAGCACAACTCTCTGAACAATCAGCTAGTCCTTCCAGTTTTGCATCATCAGTACTGAGGGTATACTCAGACCAATCACTTTGGTCATTAATGAAGATATTAATACTACTAGCACCAATATTTACCTCTGGAATACATCACTAATGACTGGTCTCCAAGTGGACTTCATGCCACTGATCAGAATCCTTCAAGCTCAGCAGTTCAGCCAGTTTGCAGTCTGCCTTGCTCTCTTACTTATGTTTTCTGTAATTCATCAGTTTGTCAATGAGGGTGTTATAGGAGATGGTATTCAAAGCCTTGCTCAAGTCAATATAAACAAACATCCACATTCTTCCTTCATCTGCCCAGCCACTTTTCCCACCATGGAAAGCTATTAGATTGATATTCCAGAGTTCATCTTGGAAATGAAATCACAGCCACCTTGAATGATGGAGCTAGGTACAGAGACTTGAAGCAATAATTTCCTTGCATGAGGGGCTCTCACTTTATGTGACTGTATGTAAGAACTAGGAAGAACAGTGTAACATGGAAAGCTGTATTCACTCTGAATACAAACTTGCTGTGAAGAAAGGAGTAAACTATATTCTCTCACTGCCTGAGGCTACCGTAAGTGAAACATTCAGAGACTAGTCTGTTCATTCAGTTTTGTCCAAAATTTTTCATTTTGGCTGGAGCAAGGCTTGGACAAAGGTTGCTTTTCTTTATGTGGGAAGATAGAAGGGAACATTCAATGCTGTATTTATATTAAAAGAAAAAGTTTGTTTGAAAAGGGTTTAATTGCATTTGCAGTCAAACTCGTATCTTCTACCTTCGCATCTTTGTTTTAATTACAAATCTCAATTAATAACGTGTAAGTAATTTGGATTTTATTTAAATTTTCTCATTACAAACTATACTTACTGTTAAAGGTATGGATGTAGTTTATTTACTTACATAAAGTGCAAATTACAGTAGAAACTCCATCTAATAGTCAAAATCATTGGCTGTTGTTCAGCACATTCACATGTGATTTCTTCAACAGAGGCACTAAAGATTAGCTGCTTTGCAACATAGTGCAAGTGTATAAGGGGCTGACTTGTGCAGTTATATATTCACTGCTCAACCTCATTTTTAGTAAACCAGACTCAAACGTTATCATAAACACTTTTTAGCTAGGGCTGAAAGGTGTCACATCATAAAGTCAAACTTGTGTGCATCTGCTTAAAAGCACTAGGGCCCAAGTAAGCACTGGAGCCCTAAATACTCATGACCTGCACTTTGTTCATCATGAGCATCAATTTCAATTTGAAGCATTCTGTCTAACTTTGGTTATTTGAACACAGAAATTATTTTCAAGAGTATGTGAATTTTGAAAGACAGTATTGCTGTCTTTCTTGTATTTGGATTCAGGTGATATAGGAGCAAGGACCTATAATAACTAGAACAGAGCAGACTAATTCACAAGAAGGTGAATCAAAGAAGTTATTAATAAGGAAATTGCATAAAAAAGTAGTAGAGGATTTTTGGATTCTCCACCATACAGCATTGTGGTGAAAGAATATCTGGTTTGGGAATCAAAAGAGATTTTAACAAATGGAAATTAATGCTTAATTGGGCAAAGAGAAAAATCTTTACACTTTTTCATCATTCTAGGATATGTCTACTCATTTAGAATCAGGCAAGATAACATGTTATACTGTGTAACATTTCAGCTAGAATCTGATAGGCTAGGGGTTCAGTGCAAGACTGTGTTAAGGGGAAAATAAAGAATTCAGTTCTGTGTATTTAGTAAGAATTTTTTCATCCACATGCATTCTTTCACTACAGGTTCCTATAAAAATTGCTTTACTACTCAGTCCAATTAAATATGCTACTTCTGAACTCATTAGAAATGGACGTTTTATTATGCCTTGAATTCTGGTATAGAACATAGAGGTAAGCAGCATCCGCTGTTCATTTGAATTTTTGGTCTGTCATAAGGCCAAGCACAACTTGAAGTGGTAGAAATGCCACTGTGCAATCATAGCTTCATCAGGAAAAATATTTTTTACCTTAATCAACAATTTTTTCCCACTGAAAGATACTCAGAATGGGAAGAGGAACATGTGTATAGTTCTTACTCAAAGCTTACTTGTTGACGGGAGCATCACGGAATCAAACACAGAGATCAATATGATCAGCAAATGTTCACTTTATTGAGCTTAGCTGTTTCTTTATAAACCCTTTACGGTTACATAACTAGGTGCCCACAAGGGTATCTACAGTGTAAATTGGTTAAAGGTAGCTGTCCATAAGGCTATTACTAACATATTATTGGCTAAACTACTGCACATGCTAAGAAACCAAGTTATACTAAAATTAACTATGTTGATAGTTCTCTTTAATTGTTTTTCTTTCAGCTGGTACTCGTTCCCACTGAACTAGCTGCTGCATTCCTCCCAGCTGGCCCCTGTTTATCTTTTGGCTCTCTGTTTCAAGGTCTTATTAGAATTGTTCAGTATTAAACAATCTCACAGCATCCAGGCCTTGTTCTCTGCAGAATGTTCCCACACTTACTAGCATTAATATGTGGGGTAAAAGTCTAAGAAAGAAAACATTATGTCTATGAATAAAATTATCAGTCATTCACTTACTATATCGGCAAAAAAGGCTACTGTATTTGGCTGCTCAAACTATTTGTATTGGGTCAGCTGCCTAGTTATTTTTTGAAGGAGAACTAGAAAACACAAAGAGGTTTTATACATAAATATGAGACTAGAAAGTAGAACATATACTAAGTAAATGCTTTTAAAAGTTGTCAGTGAGAAAGTTGAAGGCTTTTTTTACCAGGCTAGGCAAAATGGGATTTCTCTGGGTATTTCTTAATGAAAGAAAATGAATGGCTCTGGAGAAGGTAAATGATAGCTAGATTAGTCTAGATTGTGCTTCATTGCTATCTTTCTCTCCTGTCTTCTTGTGGGAGTACTTACTGTATGCTAACATGTACGTATGTCTTCAAAGAGAAAACAAACAGCTTCGATGGCCCATCATTTTTTTCTGCTATATTTTTTCTGCCTTAGCAAGTATTCTTATCCCCAATGTAGGCCAGAGAGAAAATATACCATAGATCTGTGGCAGGGATGACAATACAATTGCTTTTTTTACAAGATTTTAAGTGATTTCTGTATTTGGGGAATGCTAAAGCCAAATAACTTTGGAAGCTAAAGAGATACTGAGGGGTCTTCTGAACTCATACTGAACAAACTGTAAAACCCTTGACTTCATCTCTCTCTCTCTTGGGCTTTACAGGAAGTTTTGAAGCTTAAGTTCAAATGTACAGAATTTCCATCTGTCCTGGCTGCACTCCAGGAAAATCTAAAGTCTGGTGTCCCAGCTTCTGTTTAAGCATAGAGCAATGACAGATCTATGGTTGCATAGATGATTCAAGAAAATTGCCTCATTTAGTCAGGTACTTAGGTGCCTGAATTAGAATCCTAAACTCCATGCTCTGAAAATGAGGAAAGTATACCCTGTGAAAGAGCAGCTGCTGGCACCTTGGTTATATGCTGTAAGTCACTCTCCTTGAGGTAATCATTTTGTTGGTGTGTTTATGGATCTTAAATTAGGCCCCTAAGTAATCAATATGGATGCTGCCTTCTATGACAAATATGTAGGAGAATTTCTACCCAGAAGTACTGTAGAGTTACCAACACAAGGAAGACTTACTAAACAGGTAGAAGAACTGAACATTAAGTTCATCCTATTTTGTCAGTGGTAATAGGTGGTAGAATTGGTGTACAGACTGGGAGCAAAGTATGGTGTGTGTCATACAACCAAATTTCTGGTTTCTGGACTTCTTCAGTTTGTCAAACATTGACCTTAACTAAGTCTAAGGAAAACTGAAATATTATGTTTTTGTATTATAATTGGCCTTTCTTTTTAGAAAATTAAGGAATTATTTAGAAATACTTTCAAAAGAAACCTGCACAGACTCTGTAAGTCCCAAGAGCTCACAGGCACATTGTGACTTTCCCAGATGTATTATCAACAAGGAAAACAGAATAGTTGTGGGAAAAATGTGAAGGTTATCGTGCAAAGCATGTTTATATGGCTCAAGTGTGAGGAAATGATGGGCAACTCCCAGAGCAGTGGGAAACTTCCTTTCATTCCTCTTCCTTTCATTTGCCTTGCTCAAACCCATATTAGTCCTGGTCATTGTCAGAAGAACCAGGAATGTTGCCAGTGCAAGAGAAGATGTCTTTAAAACGAATAGTACACAAGATGAATACATATATGGTTGTAAAATACAATTTTAGTAACTAAAGCACCATTTAACTTTTTTTTTTGTCTCTACATTTATCAGGTCAGTCTTAAACTTCAAATTACTCTTACTATGATTTTCAAATTTTTTCATTTTCTTTTTCTTTGTCTTCTTGATTAAATGTATATACTTTTCATTCACCCATCTTGTTTGCCCTCAAGACCTGGTTCATAATTCTACATCAGCCATTCTAAGAGATGTCATCATATGGTCAGAAGCCACATCTTTTAAGGCAGAGAAAGTTCATATTAATTAGAACCAGTTCAGGACCTGCTGCTAAGAGCTACTCCTGTTCTTCACTATCCCCTGTTGTCTTCAAGGTAAAGTTTGGCTGTCAGTTTTACATTATTAACCTGCTTTTGTTGGCTTCATCTGAACCGTTCTTTCTAGGACTGGATGTTTTTTCACCACCTTCCTGAGCTGGCAGGCACACAACAGCACAAGCACTTAAAGAATATTTTCTTTTGTACTAATATAAATAAACAAAGTAAGTTCTTAAAAGTCTGTGATGTTATTGGATTAGCTTATCCTGGAACAGCAAGAAAACATGTTGGTAGAAAACTGTTTGTCATTTTCCCCCTTTGTTGTGGCTGGTCTACAGTAGACCCAGTTGTACAACAGGCAACACTCACAGGCCTGCTTAAGTAGGTTCCAGAAGTCCAGATAGATCAGAAACATAGATATCCGGGAACACAGAAAACAAAATCCATTTATCCAGATACAGAGAAATATTTCAATGTGAATATCAAAGTGTTTCTGTGCTATGGTTATATTGGCTAACCAAGGTCAGAAAATAGCCCTCTGGCCCTTTCCTTCTAGTACTCATTCAGGTCATTAGCAATACCTAAAAGAAGAACTGCAAAAAAGTTCTTTTGGTTTTCTCAGAAGTGTACTTGTGCCAGTGGAACTCAGAGGAGTAGCCTAATTCTTCCATAATCCATCTGTAAAAGAGGAGAGAGATTGTAGTAGGTTTTTGTGCCTGGACTTAGTAAAGTGGAACCTTTGACTATTGTTTTAAATAGAGCTGTATAAACCTTTCTGAACTGAAGGTAAACTCAAAATGCTTAATAGTTATAAGGCTGTTAATAGGCCCAAGACTTATTATTATTTGAGAACAAACTAATGACTAGTTTTTGAAATGTGAAGTTTGCAAAACAGTAGTATAAGTATACACTACCACATATTTTTGCTGAAAAAAGGTTAGTTTAAATATAAAATTTTGGAAAATGCTGCTGCAGTATTTATTTCTTTGTATGAATATGAGGTGATAAGACCTGATGTCTTTCCCCAAGAACAAATGTTTTCAAATATTCAAGTCTGTAAATCTGTAGGGGAAACAAAATACAGAAAATTCTTGTTAATGCAGTACATTTTCTGGTAATTTTATAGACTAATTTTCAGTGGTTCGCCACAGAATGAATGCAGCTCACAAGGCAATTCTATAAAGTACTTTGTGGATAACTATTATCAGCTAATTATTAGAAATCTCATGTTGTTGTTAACTGCATAAATAAATTGTTTTATCTGAAAGCCATTAAAAAAATGTTGGGTGTGAAGCATATATGGTTTTGATGTTCCTGTATAAAACATTTAACTGTTTAGCTCTAAAATAATGTCATGGTGCTTTAAACCATTTTTTTTTTTACTCTAATGCATTGAAAGGGGAAAGAAGAAAAGTGAATTTCAAAGAGCTTTTTATGTGAAGTGTAGTCTGATGAACCTTTACACTGAAATGTAATACAACTGCTAATATTTTTGGCAAATTCTGAAGATATGTCTCTCTCTTTTTGGAATAACAGAAAAAAGAAAGTTATGTAAATACATTTGCACTAACTTATTACAATTTACAGTAGCAGACATACAGAAAATTTGTGAGATATGAGGATATTTATTATGAATATATAAAATATTATTTATTCTTTTTTTTCTGAAGATGTTTGTTTAAGATTGTTCATAAATTAGCAGAGCTGGCCTTAACAAAATAGAAACTTTAGCTGTTCTTGATCTAAGTTAGTCAAGCATGTAAAGTTATTGTCCTATTTACACATGTTGATTATGCTAATTTTTTATGTATGTCTGGGCAAAATCAAGAGCTGTAGAAGTTACTTTCTCTGTATTCCTTCAGCTTTGTAAACTCAAGGACATACTGAAGTGTTAGGGCTGACTGGGTGGACTTTTTCCATTGACTTCCCCCCGGTGAGAATTTTACATTGAGCATCTAATTTGACTATAAATCCAAGCAAGTCCTATTTCCCTTGTGAAGAAGTCAGTTGCAGTTGCACAGGAAGAAAACATGGTTTGCACCAGAGAAAGGTATAGCCATGGATATTGTCTTAGCATTTGTACAGGTGTTGGGATTATGCCTGCTAGTGTAAGCAGTGAGCTACTCCAAGGAAGAATAATCTTGACCAGGATAGGAATGTTATTACAAACATTGGATATTGCTAAAACTGTTCTGGGTTTTGAGTATGAGAATAGGCCAAATCACACTTGCTTACACACAGAAAGTATAGGAACCCACAGCAATAGGTTACATGGGTCAGAATCTGTCCACTTGCAGGTGTTCTTATGTAAACTAGTGGTGCAGCTAATATAAAGAAATTGCCACTTCTAATCTACAGTTCATCTCTTCCTAAGGTAAATATCTAAGCTATGCCTTCTAGACACAAATTAAATGAACTGAACCTCTGTAAGGTGGATAAAGTTTAATAGTGAAGGATGCTGGGAAGGTTATGGAACCATTCTCTTGAAAGTAATTTCCAAGCACATGAAGCACATTAGCAGTCTTCCATTCTCATAGTCAAATTTGTGACATATGGACTGGGTAAGTGGATCTTAAGGTGAGGTGGCTGGACAACTGGGGTTAGAGTGTTTTGATCAACAATAGAGAGTTCTGTTGGTAGCCAGTTAAGAGTGACCTCTGTCAGGGATTGTAGCTGGGGAAATACTGTTTAACTAAAATTTGTGAACCATACCTCACTGAAGAAAGTGATTAGCTGCAGGACAGAACTGCTTTTCAAACAATAGCTGAAAAGAACCAGGAGGTCCTTGTGGACAGGTTGAATGTTAGTCAGCTATGAGTTACTGCAGCAAAGGCTAACTGTATAATGGGCTGTATTAGCATGAATGCAACAGCGGGTTGAAGGAAGTGATCACACTGTGGCATTTCTGCCCAGTTTAAAGCTTTCCAATACAAGGAAGATATTGACATACAGATGGTCAGGGAGCTGGAGGACATGCCTTATGAGAAGAGACTGAGAGAAATTTGTTTGTTCAGTGTTAAGAAGAGAAGGCTGTAGGGTGATCATTTTATGGTCTACAGCTACTAAATGGGAAGGTGTAGACAAGATGGAGATGAATCCTTCTCGGCGGTGCACAGGGGCAGAACAAGATGCAAAGGTCACATTTTGCAGCAAGGCAAGTTCTAATTAGAGATCAGAAGAAAATTCTTCACCAAGAGGATAATCAGATGTTGACACAGATGGTCATGAGAGATGTGGAATCTTCATTCTTGGAGATACTCAGAACTTGCCTGGACAATGTTCTTGGAAACCTGATCTAATTGGACTTACTTTGAGTCAGAGTTGGCGTAGGTATTTCCAAAGGTCCCTTACAACATGAATTACTCTATTTTATGCTAGAAAGCCAAATCTACTCACAACATCCATTTCTGTGCCACCAAAAAAAAATTTGTTGTTATTTTTTTAAGAAAACTAATTGCCATTTAGTAGTAAACAGTCAGTAATATTATCTTTGTGACTACATGAATTTTAGAGAGACAGAATTGTTTCCTGGCATGTCACTCGGTGGGGGAGAGGAGTGAGGAGATTAAAAATATAAAAAAAAATAAGAAGCATAACTAAATGCATCAGGGTTCAGAAAGTACTGCTGAACTCAAATCAGTCTGTGGTGGTTGCTGATGTTTTCTCCCAATGTGCCTTATGGTGTTCTCTGTGCTTATTCTTATGTAAGTGAAATTGAAACCATTAAAAATTATGAGTATTTGTACAACATAACATAAAAAGTCATATTACAATTTATGTAATCTACTGCTATCTGGAAATTTTCATAAACTATTACAGTATAATTGTGCCTGCTAGCACTACTATAATTAATTTAAAGATAGCATTTCCACTAAAGTCCCTTATTTTCCGAAGCTTATCTGTCTGATGAAAATTTGCCCCAGGCTGAAACTAGGTATACAGGGGTTTCACCGTGGAATTAATTATTCACAAAACATTAAGAGAAGAAAATATGATAATTTCTTACAACATTTTAAAATGGGAATTGTTTTACTAAAATAAGTGGAAGTTAGAAGTGACAAATGACAGCTAGCTTTACCAGGAAGGGAAAAGAAGTGTTGACGATACTCTTGAATTTCACAAGGAGATAGCAAAACCCATGGATCACACCTGCTTTTTGCTAGCTACACAACCTCAACCAAATTTCCTATTTTAAAACACGGGTTTGTTTTACTGCATCTCTCTTTCTATGCTTACCTAATATGTGTCTAAGGATTTTTCTTTGGCATACAGTAATAGTCAAAGAGCAGTCAGAGAGTCATGTTCTTAATATTTCAAGTAATTTTCTTTTCTTCTTTGAAAGTCCTGTTACCAAGTAATTGAGAATCAAGTAATCATTTTACAGGAGAAATGAAACTTTGCAGTCCTGCTAGGGAAAAAGCTCAGCAATAGTTCTGTTATAGTGAATGAAGATATAACTGTTCTATTGGAGGAACATCAAATGTCTATAGCTGGACTGCCATTTTGAACAAAAACTTTCTCAGTTCTTTCTTACTGGCATTCCTATTAAAAATTTTCAACACAATTCTTTCTTCCTTCTTTTTCCAAGTCCACCATCATATTCATATTCATTCTGAGAGACCTGTGTGTTGATACCAGAATATTTTAGCCTCAGTGTGCTGCCTGGTCAAATCAGTTGAGATTTATTTGAGATGTATACAGGTTTGATAGAATTTTGAAACCTAATTGCAGAGAGAATGAGACAAAGATTCAAATCTCAAATTTAATTTCAGCTACAGGTTGCATTTCTTATAAGGGTTCTGTTCTTTGTCACCTATGCTTCAGAATTTCAATACTGTAGAAATAACTTCCCTGAAAGCCTGTATTGTGAGAAAGGATTCTGAAAGGATCCTTTCAGGATCACTGAAAGGATCTGGACCATTAATAAGAAAGTTTGTTAACTTCAACATGACGTTTAGAAAGACAGTATATGAAGAGTGATAGGCTATATATTAGTAAAGTTCTATTAAAATTGTTACCTTTAAGGATAGGGTTTTACAAAATCCCCTTTCACCCTGGCTTCAAAGACCATCGACTGCAAAATCATATTTCATGTTGATGTGCAAACATGAAATAAACACACGTTGATGTGTTTTAAGAACATGAGCCACAATTCTTAGGTATCTGTCAATAATCATTATACACTGACTGATTAGGGTGTAGGAAGCCATATTTGAACTTGCTAATCATATAGTAGCAAAGAAATTATATTTTTCTTGTGAAACTAATTACCAAATTTAAATATTAGGGAAAAAAACTGATATATGGATAGTTAGACATTTATTAATAAATAGAATTTACTACTCAGTATTTTAATTTGAGCTACAGGTTTTATATACTGCAATGATACAACAGTATAAGCCTATATTATAGAGAGTTTTCCATGGGCAAAATGAAGTAACTTCCATGTCTTGAATCTCAGCAAATATCAGCCATGTTTTGCTGCCTGATAAAGCCATGGTTCTTCAAATGATTTCAGTCTCTTCAGTCTGGGGGGAGAGGTAGGAAAACAGGAGGAATTTATAAGCGACTCTACCGTGTCCCTTTATTGCAAGGAGCAGCAAACACCACTCACATCTACTTTAAAGTACAGATTGTGGTGGATTTGCTGCTACTTGGATTAGTACTAGAAGATAATCCCTATTTCCTGTTCAGTGCACACAGAATCATAAAAATAGGAGGCTGGAAAAGACCCCAAGAGGTCACCTGATCCGTGTCTCAGCCTCAAAGCAGAATCAACAGACCATGAAACTGCAACTGAGGAAATCACAACTATTCAAATACAGCAAACTGCAATGCACATTATAGTCATGAGAAGGACTGCAACTAAATAATAGGTGTAATAGGTGAACCCAAATGTCTCCGTACAGAATGCCTCCCAGGACAGCTGTAATTTTCCAGGCAAATAGCTAGGCCTGTATGAAGCCCCAGTTCCACTCAAAAGATACAAAGGACTAGCTAGAGAGCATCTGCAATATTTCCAAATACGCTCAGTAGGTCATGAGAATAATAATGTCATATCTTTTTATTTAATGCATCACTGTTAAACAGCCAGAACACAATTACTATTTGCATTTCAGTTACAAGCTTTTGATTTAACTTATTTATTACATTGCATACTGGAGGAAAGGCTTGACGAAAGTTAAAATGAAGCTTCCATGGTAGCTCACCCATGAGACTGAAATGTGCTTCCATAAGACTTTTCCCTGTAATAAATCTTGGTCATGTGTCTGTTGGTGGAAAGTAAGTCATAGTCAGATAATGGGGGAGGGGTACTTCGAGAGAATTGATTTAAAGTTGAAGTGTGGCTATACAGATAATTTATTTTTTTTTCTAAATTATTCCACTTTATCAGGAGATCCACTTCATCCCCAGAACATTTCTTGTTCTGTGTTGCCCTTGTGTAATTGCCTTGCTTCATAGCTTCAGCTTTGGTTGGAAAGTATTAAAAAATTTAGTAAGTTTTGCTACATAATCTTTACTTGCTATCTACTTGCTTTCAAGGGTACAGTGATCTCCTGTTTCCTACCTGGAACTTTTTAATTTTGCACCTGACATGTGAAACGGATTCCTAGACAACCTTAATTATTTAACACAAACAACAACTTAGTGTTCTGCAACATCAGGAACTTTTGTTAAATAAAATGCAATTGAGTTAACAAGAGATTCTCATCCCGCTCTAGTCTTTCCCAATTCCTTCTATGAAAGACAAAAACAAATGCATTGACCCTTATTGATTCCAGAACAAGCACTGAACAGTTTGTTTCTGCATTTTCTTCTATGTATTAAGGAAGTTTTTACAGCATAGGGCATGATAGGTCAATAAACCTCCTTTCAATTTATTTGTAAACAACAGCATTGCTTCCAATGCATTAATGTTGAGTCATATGGATATTCTACAATGCCCAAAGTTCAAGGCAAGTGGGTTTTTTTAGAAGTGAGGTGCCCCTTTTAGAGACATATTTCCATTTTATAATTTGAATATCGCTCCCTTTCAACTTATATTGGATATTTTAGTACCCAGATGTTATTTGATAATATTTAGATTAGAATAAGATAAAATGGAAAATAATTCTTAGAAAAAGTCAGAGGGAAATGTTCTTTCCTAATTAAGCAAAAAACCAGCCACTTCTGTGCAATTCTAATTAATCTTAAAACATTATAGGATGGTCTGGTAGCATTCCTGACCATTAGGGGATATTTGGTGCTTTCTGCACTAAAACTCCTTGTCAATACATATGTGCTTTCTCAAACCGGAAATTTAATTTTCTAAAGCCCTAAAAGCTGTTTTGGTTCCTGTGGCTGAGAATGGGTCAGGGCAGCAGAAATGATGACAGCTTCCCTCTCAGTTTTGCAGCTACTGGACCTAAACAAGCACCACACTGGAAAAAAGAAGGTAAATCAGGGAGCCAGACCCAAATAGAGGGGAATTGTCAGAGAAAACATGAGTTGCTGGCAAGGGGCAGGTGGTGACTGTGTCTGTGACTGAGAGCAGGGCAGGAGCCAAGTAAGCAGCATCTTCCCTGGTCTGCTGGTTTTCTTTTTTAATGGAAGGCTGTTGGGAAGGAGGAGGACAAAGGAGTATAGTTATGATCTCCGTTTCCAGTGCAGTCACCGAGAGTACAACATTGGTCCATTGTAGAGTTATCACAGTAGTGTAAATAACTTAAATGTCAGTAATGTATCTATAAAAATATATATAAAAGAAGGGATTGCAGAATAAAGTAATTAATTTAAGCCATTTATCTTCCTTACTGGCAAATTCCTGAAGTATTTTGTCCTCATTTTCTTCTCACTGCCATTCCAGCTCCATCCTCACTAATGATCTCCCTGCTCATTTGTCTCTGACTGCTCTTGGCCACATACAAAAGTTGTCTGTCTTTCTCCTGTCGGTACCATCTCAAAGCATGGCAATGAGTACCAGGAGGGATAAACTGCTGACTTTTGCTCTTGCATGTATTTAGAAAGGGCAAGATAACAGTACATCCCACTCCTTATCTAGCCTAGAACATTCTCGAGCTGCAGTATATTTAATGTTGAATCTCTGGAGTCAGATGCAGAACTAAAACTTTCATTTCTGAACCTGTAGTTATTTTTTTAGTAGTAGTAAAAAATATGTGCTTGTTTTAGGAAAACAGTTGCAGGATTTGGACAAGGAAATTGTCAGTGATCCTGTAAACTCTCTTTATGTATGTATGTGTTTATGTAAAGACAGATGGGGAAATGTTCTCTACTGCTCTAAAAGGGTATGCAATTGGTGGCTTAACAGAGATTTGCTGAAGGAATGTCAAGGCCTGAAAAAACCATTGTGGTCACATCATGCCAAACACCCTGAAAAATATCAGGCTTTGTGTTTATTTCAGGACAAGACACTTTAGGGATTGCTGGATTGAGAAGTGACAGATCACAGAATCATAGAATCACCAGGTTGGAAAAGACCTCTTGGATCATCAAGTCCAACCATTCTCATCTGCCACTAAACCATGTCCCTGAGAACCTTGTCTACCCATCTTTCAGATACCCCTAGGGACGGTGACTCAACCACCTCCCTGGGCAGCCTGTCCCAGTGCCCAATGATGCTTTGTGTGAAAATTCTTTTCCTGATATCCAGTCTGAACCTCCCCTGGTGCAGCTTGAGGCCTTTGGCCCTTGTCCTGTCCCATCACCTGGGAGAAGAGACCAGCTCCCTCCTCTCTACAACCTCCTTTCAGGTAGTTGTAGAGAGCAATAAGGTCTCCCCTCAGCCTCCTCTTCTCCAGGCTAAACAATCCCAGCTCTCTCAGCCGCTCCTCATAAGACTTGTTCTCCAGCCTCTTCACCAGCTTTGTTGCTCTTCTCTGGACACGCTCCAGAGTCTCAACATCCTTCTTGTAGTGAAGGGCCTAGAGCTGAACACAGTATATGAGGTGTGGTCTCACCAATGCCGAGTACAGGGGCAAATAACCTCCCTGGGCCTGCTGGTCATGCCGTTTCTGATACAAGCCAAGATGCCATTGGCCTTCTTGGCCACCTGGACACACTGTTGGCTCATGTTCAGTCAGCTGTCAGTCAACCAATCAAGATGTTTTAGGTCTTGCTGTTGTTGAGGAAGGATTGAACTGGAGAATCTTAAAATAAAATTTGAGTGCCTAAAGAGAGGATAGCAAACAGAATGTGATCTTCCGTAGAGTCTTCTTTAGCAGAAGATGAAGAGATTTGTTTGCCAATGTAATAAAGTAGTAAATGAACAGGACTCTGTTCCTGTCAGATGAAGCTGGAAGATCAGTCACTTCAAGTGGAGATACTTGGGCTTTCTATCCCAACATTCAAACTGTGTTTTGCCATCTCACATAAAATCTCACCATCTCACATAAGATGTGTAGTGTCTATAAAAGCGAATGGGTTCTTCATAAGTAAGGGAAAGGTTACAGTTAACCTCGTGTCAAGGTAAAGAGTAAGATGACCATTCATTATTTTATTGATGCTACTAATATAGTAAGTTTATGAATGAAAATGCTAGGCTGGCAAAGCAGAAAAGGAAAATTATGAACACATTTTCATGAACTCTGGAAACTTTCCAGTCAGTCACTACAAGGGTCCTGCTTCAGCCTTGGGCTGATGTTCCCGTTGTTGTCGATGCCTGTCAGCTGGAGCGGGCCTCACTGACTGCCTTTTGATTTTGCAGGAGATAGGATGATTCAGGCCCATCCTTTTTTATCCTTTTCACATGCCGATTTGAGCACTAGCCACAGACTTGAATCATGAGTCATGAATACTGGAATATACACTTATTTGTAATAAAGCATGCAGTCACACATAATTTGCATAGCCTAATTGCGTATGAATGCCCTTATAATGGTATATAACAATCATTTTAATGACAAAGACTAAAAATGCCTTTTCAGGCCAAAATGGATGAAGTTATTTAAGTTTTTGCATACCATTTTTAGAGAGGAGTTGTGCTATAGGATTCAGAGCTGGGTAAAATGCACAGGTGGCACAGGGCTATATGCTCTCCCATTGATCTTCTCTTGACAGGTGCTAGAAGCCCAAGTTAGGCAGCTGACTGACTGTTATTGACACAATGTGTATGCAAAAGAAGCAGATGTGGCTCTCCAGGCAGAGGGACCCATGGGCTGGAGCAGAGAGCCCCTCTCTAAAGATCTTGCAGATGGCAAAGCCTCAGCTCTGATTTGCATTATTTTGTTTATTATTTACTTCATTGATAAGGCTAAATCCTGAGGAGAGGTGGAATCTGCTGTTTTACATAGTGCATACATCCTCTTTTCATGGTGTAATGAATACTTCTTCATCAGAGGTGCGGGGGAAAAACTGTTACCTCCAAGAAGAGGTGGCTTATTCTGTCAGGCACTAGGGATTGTACATCCTTGGAATTGAATATCCAGGAAGGCAGAAGTGCAGTGCTGTTGTTGTTGCTAGGATTACTTTTCCCTTTCTTATTTTTTTTCCTTGTAATAAATGAAGAAGAAGGAGGGTATTTTAGACTTAAAACAATGATGTAAATTTGAAATGAGCTCTCTCCATAATGAATTGTCAGTTACTTATTGATTTTTTTAGCTACACAGTCTGTAAACATTTCAAATTAAGTGTGACTTGTCATGCTGCTTTCCTCCTTGAAGGCAGCGTTACCATAAACCCCTCCAAAGCTGCATGCAAGAGCCATTGTTGAGAGGCTTTAGGGGATGAGGAGGCTACTGCCAGCTTTCCTCCATGACACCAGTAGTGCTGGGTGTATGGAAGCAAAAAAGGAGCAAGGCAGCTCCAGATTTATTTCACTTGCTCTTCTTCATTGCCTTAGCTTATCATTTTTGTCATTTTTGCCCTTTCCATCTTGCCTGTATCCACGAAGTCAGCATATGAAAAGCACTATATAGTGTAAACATCACTGTGAAATAGCTAATTTGCCACAGTGGCGGGGGGTCTCAGTGGTACTCCTCTACCTCCTTTTTCTTTCAAACATTTGACAGCACTTCCTCCTCCTGCCACCTTCTGACCTGAATCAGGGACACAACGTGGGATCATTTGTTCATCAATTATGTAACATCAGCAGGACAGGAGGTTTGCTGGCGTCTGGATCCCCCTGCCCTTTTCCTCCAATCTTTCCTCTCTCCTAAAACTTTACCATAACAGAAGGAAAAACAAAATCAGCACAAATCAAGTCTTGCCTAAAGTCCAAGTGCACCTACTGTGGGCAGTGGGAATGAGTAAGAATGAGCAGAAGGGGACGAATGTTTGTGTTTTGAACTTTTTCTGATGGATGAGTGCTGATTCCCATGTACGGTCTGCACTAAGTCAATTCAAAGTCTTCATGCCACTTCTTAGCCCTCTAGTGCCCGACTTCTCTCACATCCACAGTTTACTTTCTTTCTTTCTCCTGCAGCTTTTATGTGACCCCTGAGCTCATAATATTCCACACGCTGAGTGTCAGCTGAGTCCAAACAAAGAGACCTTTCTACTCTGGCAGAAATTCGTTAAAGTCTCCAGCATCAGAATTTACGGCAGCTTTCTTTTGAAATGCTTGACATTTCCTCACAATTTCTTAGATATACTTGGTGGGTAAAGTGCGTCATCTTTGTTTGAATTTATCACACATAATAAGCCATTTTCTCTGAGTTTAATGTCATCCCCTCGGTAACCAGGAGGTCGGAGGCAACAACGCAAAACCAGCAAATTTGTCAATGGAATGTGTAAAGCTTAGTATAAATTTATCTTGTCCTAATCCCTTGGCCCCTTTTCATACCATGATTTTTCATATGCATATGAGAATTTTCAGAGTATTGGTTTCTCACACATTTCACTGCCCGTGGACAGAGCTGAAATACAGGCTGAGCTGTCAACTTCCATCAAGGCAAATTTTAAAAAACCCAAATGATTCCATACAGTAAACTGTGTTTCACCCTTCCAGCCTCCATCGTCTTTGAAGCTAAAAGCTACCCTCTATTTTTTTTCTACTTGCATTGAACTTGTCAGATTCTCTGTAGAAATAAAATTAAATAAATGAAACCAACCAATAACTTTTTCTCCCGATAAACTTAAATGAGTTTCTCTGAGGGCCAGAAGTCCTGGTTTTGAGAATCTTAATTTGAATAAAAAGAAAGTGAAAGAAAGAAAGGCAAATAAAAGAATCTCAGTTTATGCCTCAGGTCATACACACGAAGACCAGATGGCAGTAAAACCCACAGAACAGCTTTTTCTTTTTTCCTAGGTACTCCGTGCCTGCACCTAGCCATTGCTGTGACATTTCAAAGTGAAGATCCTGTGTTGCAGAGGTTACCTAACTTTCTATTCTTAAAATAACTTAGAAACTTCAGGCCTGCTTCTTCTTAGAAACTGGGAAAAGGTCACTACATTTATTAAAGGGATAAACAGCTGATGTTAACTCTTAAAACAAGGTATCCCTGAAGACATATACTGTAACCAGTAGTAAAAATAAGTTTTATTAGACCAATTTTGTGTGTTAAAGGAATCTTGTGATACTCCTATAGTCCCAGATTTAGTGTGCTTTTAAAGAGGACTTCACACCAGCAGGAATACACAGAAACAATTCCACACTCTCCTGGGTGGAAAACTGGTTGAATGACTGGGCCCAGAGAGTGGTGGTAAATGGAGTTTACCTCAGCTGGAGGCCAGTGACAAGTGGGGTTCCCCAGGGCTCAGTGTTGGGTCCAGCCCTGTTCAATGTCTTTATCAATGACCTGGATGAGGGGATTGCGTGCACCCTTAGCAAGTTTGCAGATGACACTAAGCTAGGTGGAAGTGTTGATCCGCTGGAGGGTAGGGAGGCTCTGCAAAGGGATCTAAACAGGCTGGACTGCTCGGCTGAGACCAATGGCATGAGGTTTAACAAGGCCAAATGCCGGGTCCTGCACTTGGGGCACAACAACCCTATGCAGTGCTACAGACTAGCAGAAGTCTGGCTGGAAAGCTGCCAGGAGGAGAAGGACCTGGGAGTGTTGGTCGACAGCCGACTGAACATGAGCCAGCAGTGTGCCCAGGTGGCCAAGAAGGCCAATGGCATCTTGGCCTGTATCAGAAACGGCGTGACCAGCAGGTCCAGGGAGGTTATTCTCCTTCTGTACTTGGCACTGGTGAGACCGCTCCTTGAATACTGTGTTCATTTCTGGGCCCTTCACCACAAGAAGGATGTTGAGGCTCTGGAGCGAGTCCAGAGAAAAGCGACAAAGCTGGTGAAGGGGCTGGACAGGACAAGGGCCAAAGGCCTCAAGTTGCACCAGGGGAGGTTCAGGCTCGACATAGGGAAAAAATTTTTCACGGAAAGGGTCATTAGGCACTGGAACAGGCTGCCCAGGGAGGTGGTTGAGTCACCTCCCCTGGAAGTGTTTAAGGGATGGGTGGATGAGGTACTGAGGGGCATGGTTTAGAGACTGGTGGGAATGGTTGGACTCGATGATCTGGTGGGTCTCTTCCAACCTGGTGATTCTATGATTCTATGATTCTATCTAGTTTATTAGTTAGGAAAGAACGAATCATGCATTTGATTAAAACAAAACTAATCCAGGCATAGTGGATTTTTAATGTATTTTGTTGTGTTGTCTACGAAAAGCTGAATCAAACCAAAACCTGATAGCAAAGCTATCCATCCTAGTTTAATATAGCAAGATTTTCCAATATATCTGAGGACTTCACCACAGCAATTTCTTAAACATGAATTTATCAATTTGGAATCTAAGAAAGCAAAGCAGAAACATAAATCTCAAACACCTAAAATACATCAGGTATGTTAATAATCTTTTGTTATACTCTGAAAGTATTGTGTCAGAAATTTTTCAAGTGGGTTGGGATTTTTTTCAGTTTTTTTGTTTTGTGGGGACAAATTCCCATTAAATGAGCTATGACTGATTATTCGGAGTAACTTTACAGTTTTAACAACTATGTGATAGATGGATCTTCTGCTACATAACCATTAGACCCCAAACATGTTTTGTGTAATCAAACATTCTTTATTACATATTTTGCTGGTGGAAGCAGCACAGCAAGGATTATTCAGTATCATTTCCTTAGTTACTATGAATGAGGATGGAGAGGGCCTGAGACTCAGAAAAGACTGTGTTCTACTTCTCTGCTCATTTCCAGTCTCTTAATGACAGGCACAAAATCTTATCACAACAGTAATATTTCTGTTCATGGTGCACTTTAGGGCTAGGAGAGAAAAATACATGCAGTAGTTTAATTTAAGGAAAGTTGAGGGTAAACTTGGTAGAGGAATTGCAGGGTTCTTAGCTTCAGATTCTTGCTGGCTCTTCATTCATTTCTTCTGTGATTCAGCTCATCCAGCTCTGCTTTTGTACTATTGCATCACAGGTATTATATTTAAAGAAAATGAAAGGAAACATTCATTTACACAGAGTTTACTCGTGGTATTTTCTCCACGGGAGTCACTGACAATTTACTGGAACTGACTGGAGAGGAGGACTGCATTGTGTTTTGACCACAAACAACATTTGTGACTATGTAATCAAAGCTAGTGACAGTCAGATTCAGAACTTAAGAGGATCAAACATTTGCCTTTGGGGATCAGAAATTAAGGCATACCGTTGGAAGTAAAGTGCAAGTATTCAAATACCTAAAAAGATTTTCATTCTCTCCTGCAGCACAGGCACTTGCCTCTGCAGGAAAGGCAATATTAGGAAAAACTGACTGTTAATCTTGTGTGTTCTGGCAAATCTCATAACATTATTAATCAGCTCACAGGTTACTGTTCTGGAGCTAGGTTATATCTGGGGTTTGTATTGTTTGCTTCCTTATGGAAGAAGGTCTGTAATAGCTAATAGAAGAAGACATATATTTAATGTAACTGCATTGGATAGTTTAAACATATTTTAGAGATGAACATTGGTGTTTTAGTTCAATAATTTTGACCAAAATCTCCAGAAATTATACAAATGTAACATATGTGACATTGTATGGACTAAGGCTTGAATGCAGGAGAACTAAAATTAGTTACAAGTCTGAAATTAGTAGGTTAAGAAGGTCCTTTTCAGTAACTTTTATAGTGAGGTTGCTCATTGTCAATACAAACGTTGGCAGTCTTGTGGAAAGCTGCTGTTTGGGAAAGGCATTTAGTAGCTAATGGTATGAGTTTGCCTCATGTAAGGAAAACTGTCTGGTTTAGATCGGAGAGGAGAGTTTATAAATAGATGGGAGTTTGGGACAAGTATGGGGCTCTGAGTACATCACAGTGCATTTAATTCTGTGCTGTTCCTTGTATGCCCTCTTAATCAGCTCCTTTGGAGACATTAAAATGCTAAGGTTTCCAAAGGGAAAGCAATGGAAATATAGCTAATGGAGAATATAGTACTTCCTCCTGTTTCTCAAGGTGACAGTTTAAATCCATTTCTATATTTGCTTGTCATATTTTTCTGGAGAATTTGACACTTTTTTTATTTCCACAATTTCAATTTCAGTAGAATCTTTTAAATGCAGATGGAGTCATCTGAAATAACCTCCATAATATCATTGGAAACATTAAAGCAGATAATTCTAAGGTAAGTAAACAGCTGATTTTGAAGAAATCTTTTTGTTGAACGGATATGTAGTGATCGTGACCTTTAGAAATTACTACTACTTATGCGGAAAATAAACTGACCACCTGCAGTTTCCAGTGTTGCTATGAAAGATCATCAGAGATCATGATAATTTTCTTTTTGTTTTGTTCTTTTGGAGGAGACAAAATTATCAGTTTGGGACTGGTTCTTTTAAATATGCAGTATTTTTCTTTAGTTACTGAAAGCATAGTTCTATACAGTCCTGAGCTACCTACTTGATTTTCACTTCTGACAAACTAGCACATAAAGATACAGATCTATTTTCTTTGCCTTCATAAACTTGATCATGTTAAGAACGACAGCAGAGGATTGGAACTGACAAAACACCTCCTTTTCTCCTTTCTTAATAGCCTTTTTTCTCACAGAATGAGCATATTGAATCAAATGGCATTGCCAATGTGAATAAGTATGCAAATATTACAACAGGTAGTACACAGTTACCCATATTTCAAGGCAACACTTTATCACCTGGCAATGGTTAATGTTCCAAGCTTCCAGGCCTTGTGATTTTACATGGCAGCTGATCTTATTGATCTTTTTTAAAAAAAAAATGTGGAAATCCAGTGTAACTTATTTAACTTAAACTAGGTGAATGCAACAAGAGACTGACAGGAAACTGGCACAAAGGGCTATGAGTTCAGTGATAACTTACCAGTATTTCTTTTGCCCATCCTGAATTTTGAAGTTATGCTGAGCAGCATTTACCAGGTGAATCAGTGATAGCTGAGGATTCTTAGTTAGTGCTATGCAGACATCTGATCTCCTGTTTTCTGTGTATTCAGACTGCTGGGTTTCAGTTTTTCTCAGAAGCTTGTCGAAAAAGATATATATAAATATAACAAATATATAAATATAACAAATATGTCGTGGCATGGCATCATGTGATCATTATAACATAGACAGGTGATGGCACTACTGTTGCAGGAGGATGGAAACATAACATCTGGAGAAATTCTCTAGTTCTGCTCCTGCTGGTTTTGGCTGCCTTTGAGTTCCTACTGAATGATTTTCAGATGGAAACTGGAATTTTAAACTCATGAAATTCTAATGCTATCCAGTGAACTGAAACAGCTTTAGAAAATACATGACTGCATGGCCACCAAGGAGGTCAAATATAGAGTCACTATAAAGAAAT
Organism: Phaenicophaeus curvirostris; assembly: GCF_032191515.1. Lineage (NCBI taxonomy): Eukaryota > Metazoa > Chordata > Aves > Cuculiformes > Cuculidae > Phaenicophaeus > Phaenicophaeus curvirostris. Next base: position 41,934,167 of record NC_091394.1, read on the forward strand.
GAGTCTTGACCTTATGCTGCATCTGAGGTCTTGTGAAGTTCTCACAGTCAAAGATAAAGTTATTTTCAAATCCTCCAGTATGTTTTCATTCTTCTGGTGTATAATCAAAGGTGGAATTTTCTCTAGTAAGTTCCTCATAGCTGTGTCATTCTGTAGCTCTGTTACTCATCATGTACACAAGCAGGGTCTTAAATCTGTGGCCCTTATACTGAAATTGATTTTTCAGTAAAGAAATTGTATTCCACCCACATAGTAGAGAGATTTCTGAACATAAAGTGGGAAAGTGCTATCCTGGCAACACGCTATATTTACCATCCAGAGGGAAAACAACTACTTCCACTGATAGACAAACTAGTTATAAACATGCATTCATATACTTTCATATTTTTTTTTTAAAGGAATAGATAAGGTTAGCTGCAATGGGGTGCTTACTGTCAGAAAGTCGATTTGAGGTTTACTGTAAATTTGAGGTTTACTTCAAAAAAAAAAAGAAAAAGGTAGTTGAAAAAAGCTACAAAATTTAATTGAGATTAGAATAATATACCTTATGCTGAAAAACTTAAGGATTCCCTCCACGTGGTTCATCAGAAGAGAAACTAAGAGGTGATTCAATTCCAGGACATAAACTGGAGAGGGAAAAAATGTTGAATAAGATATTTCTTTAACTTAATAAATAAAAGCATAAAGAAACCTAATGGACAAAACCTAAAAGAAGACAAATTTGAATTAAAAATATGGCATGAGTTAATAGCAGTGAAATGGTTAAAAACTACAACTATCAGGGGAAATGGTGGCTTTTCCATCTTTTGACTCCTCCAGATCAAGACTATCTCCTTCTCTGGAAAATATTAATTTGTGAAACGCATTTTACTACACTTAATACTGTGGTATCTGGGGGAAATCTATGATCTGTGATATAAATGAGGTCACACTGCATGATCTAATTCAGGCTTCTTGCCTTCAAGTCACCGAGTTAGGAGATTCATTGTTTATCATTTCACAAATTAAGAAGTAGAAGAACAAAGTTCCAATACAGAGTGTGTCCTGTTCTTTTATTTCAATACTGATAGAATGTAAGCGCAATGTGTGTACTTGTGCAGCGTTACTTGACAATAACTTACAGTCTGTGGCACCTCAGTTTTGGTGTCTTTTTACAAATGAGACCAATAACCATTCACAAGATGTTGGGCTTACATGAGAAACTGTTGCCTAGTCTGAGTTAAGAGCTTATTGTGTGACTTGAAACTAGGCAGGTTTTATGTTGTTCAAGTTGTATTTTAGATTTTTTTGGTGAAACTCTACCTTAAACCAAGCATGAAGTTAACTCTATAAAGATCCTAAAATGAGGCTTGGTTAATTAATTATTAGGACCTTGTTGCTAAGGACATACCTCCATGATTTTTATCTATTTCTGTACTGATGAGTGGCATATATTGAGAGGCTCTGTAATGTAACAGAAAGAGATGCAGCAGTACCTGATGGCTGGAAGATGACACTATCAAATTTTAATTTGAAATAAAATGTATAACAGTGAAGATGTTTGCACAGTGAAAGAGAATACCAGCGGAAATGGGATTGCCTTCTTTCTTGTTGTCAGTTTGAAAGGTTGGCTTTAGGCAATTAGAAGTTATAGGATCAATATAGGGATAATGGGATGAAATTTACTGCTCTGTGATATAAAGTCATATAGGATTGTCAGATGATTCCTTCTGGCCATCCTATCAAGCCAACATTATATGTTTACTTTCTTTGCTCAGCCTCCCCTATTCTCCTTAAATGTCTTTACTGCTTTATTCCATTCAGATTACTTTAATCAAGTGGAGAGAGTTGAGCAAAACAGGTAATCTGACCTCCCAAACTTTACTAGCTTTGAGTGAGAAGTGCCAGTAGAGGAGAGGGAAAAGATACTAAAAAATTTGATTTCTTGAACTTCAAATTTATAGAAGTCAGAAGTAATTAAGTATTACTCTGCATTTATTACCAAATCCTGTAAGTGACAGTTAGCCCAGAATATATGCTGACATTTTTAGTATATGAAATTAAAACAGAAACTAAAATCAGATACTGAGAATAATCAATGAGACCATGCTGTCATACAAGTTATAATAATGGCACCTTTCATTCTCTGGGGTGCTGTCTTTTCCTTCTCTTCAGCATATGTGCCCCAGAACAGAGATCTAGCATCTATAACAGTAGTGTTGTTTAACCCAGAACATATGATGAACTGATTCACCTGCTAATGTTGTCAACTAGACCTCTCATAAATATTTCCTCCCCTTTAGGGACATTGTCTTCTGGAGAAGAATATAGTTAATTAATAGATTAATAAAGGGAAGAGGGGTCGGGAAGGGTTGTGATCATGCCATCTGTGTTTAATAGGGCAGTTTTTCTGTGAAAATTACTGTATTTTATTCTCTGTTTTGCCCATACCATCAGACAAATCTTCATTTCAGTGATATATCTTCCTATTTACAAAAGAAACGGAGGCAGTGTGAAGAAAAGATGGATTCATATGTGATAGTGTAACAATCATATTTTTCCTTTAAGGTCTGAACTCCAGATATGCCAGACTTACAAGCTATATATAGAAAATACAGATGCAAGCGTCTGCCCTGGCTTTATGCCAAAGCTGCTTTAAGTTGATGACTCTTTATTACTATTTGTGGGCTTGGTTTCTCAATATCCTTTAACAGATGCAAATCAGATTATATAGGAAGCTCACAAAAATAATTACAGTAAAACAGAGAAGAACTTTTCATGTGTTACTCCAAATTTTATCTTGACAGTATGCTGGTGACTTATGAGTGAGTCATCCATCAGTGTATTTTTCATTGCCTACCTCAATGTACATATTGTTATTTAGAAGTGATAAAGAGGGAGGATGAATTTAACAGACAAATTTAATAGAACATAATTTATATATAAGGTGCAGAAAGCGTAGATGTTTCAGAAGCACAACTTAATGGACAAAGAGAAGTTCATATCATCAAGTTATTACATTTTAATGTTTTTAGGCTTTTTTATTCTAGATTTCTGAGCCAAAACTGCGATCAGGGTGATAAATGAAGAAAATGAGTAGTAAATGAAAAGACTGTACATGAAAGGGGTAAAGATGTCATTTGTATATGTGATGTATTATAAAATTACAGAATGTATTTCCACATACCATGCACAGAGAAAGTTACACTTCTCAAAAGCGTGGCAAAGTTTCTAGCATAGCTGAGTCCACAGTTTTGTTTAAAAGAAAAAAATCAGCAAAAATCTAATTCTGACTTAAAAATATCAGTAAGAGTAACCGAGCTTTAATCATTAACTACAAGTTGATCTAGCCAGCAACAGAATCTACTTCTTTAGAACAGAAGAAAAAGATACAGGTGCAGGGACAGATATCCAGGTCCTCTGAAATCAACAGATAGTGAGTGAGAGGAGCATTCTGCCACCTTTCTTGATGCTGCTATCCTGTTCCTCTTCATCTGTTGAAAAAAAAATATTTTAAAAAAAAGGATCATAAAAATGGCATACTTTAAGTGCATCTGAAAGGATGCTAGTACCTTATGTCAGCTTCCCCCTCTTCCTCTAAACTCCCCGTCAAAGATGGCATCTGATGTGTGAACCTTTTTCAGCCTTGACATGCCAGATATATCAGAGACAGTTTGATGTATTTGCAATAAAAAGGAAACTGCAGCAAGCTTGGAACCAGTGAAATTTACTGTTGTGAAAATGATGGCATTCTGATCCTGTACAAGCCTCTAGCCCCTGCCCCCATCACCCAGAACAGCAGAAAAACAGTTGCTCTATAAAGTTTATTGAGGCTTTGGAAAGCATCTGTAACTTCTAGGTACTGCATTCCCAGGCAGTCGACTTTTTGTGACAACCCCCAGTGACTCACAGCAAACTACAGTACATCTAAAATACAGGCTAGCAAGGAGCTTGGAGTGGTGTGGCCACATATTTCTTCTGATAATAAAAAAGAAAATTAAGATCCTTTAGAGGAAAAGTACAGAATTTGTTATAGATTTTCACCATACAGTCATACAGTGAATTAAAAAGTATAAATATTATAAAAAATTCTCCCTTTAGAGGCAAGCATTGATAACCAGTTCTACCTGATAACAATAAATTAGAGAATTGGGAGTTCTCTTAGCTTAATCTACAAAGCCCTTTATATCAAAACCCAGTAATATACTATGACTGTTTTCCACACAGGTATCCACAGCTTGTGAAATCCCAAACCTTGCTTCCACACTTCCATGACAAGACTGCTGTTAATCAAAGATTACAATTTTCCAGAAGGAAAAAAAAGCAGCAGATTTGATGCCACAGATTAAGGCCAGATGCTGCCAGTTTTAATGCAGCTAAATAGCACCTTAGCTCCATTGGACTAGTTGGAAGACAAGATGGCAATTCAGTTCCAGTTCTTAGGGATGACCCCTAATTTCAAAACCTACAGTCTAGAGAAAGAATAGGAAACAATTAGGTAATAATTGGCATAAGGTTTGTGTGGGAGATAAAACTACTGTTAAGTGCCTACTGCATTTTCTGTCTTTGAGAAAGAAGAGGTAAAGGGCCTAGTTTTTCTTCCAAGAAATTTTAGAAATATTTTAGCCATAACAAATGAAGTTTTCCAAATGCCTGTCCAACAATGCTGGCCTGGATTCTGAATGTGTTTTGTAGTTAAATTGTGTCTTGTGCACTGATCATGTGAATACTTCTTTTTTAATGTCAAATTCAACTGCAAAATCAGCAGAGTAAATAACGCCTGACTGGTTGCCCAAAAAACAGGTGAAATTTCCACAAATACTTCAGAAAGATTTTCCATATTTGTAGGCTACTAAACAAGGAGACTCCAAGGTTCTGATTGGTTTCTAATGTTAAGTCAGTTATATGCAATGCTGCAGAAAAACGGTTGAAGTGCACGAATCACTTAGTAAATACAAATCAGCATTGGAATAGAAATATCAAAATTTAATGTATATCTGGGACATGTTGAATCACAAATGTCAACCTAGGGCATGCATGAGCTATAAAAAACCCCAAACTAACAAAGTACTCTTTTTTTTCAAGTGAAATATGAATGACCACTATTAGAAATGAATGTAACCTGTAATTATTGAGCATCTTTTGAAAATTTTTACAGATAATGAGCTGACATAAAAAATTTAAGACTTCTCAGCTGACAGTAATGTAAAATATCAGTAGCCTTTCAAAAGAGGGAAAGAAATTCCTGTAGTTAAAAAGATTCAGTAGAGGTTCAATGAGTGCAGTGTCCTGAAACCCACGACTGAGTATCAACTGCTTTAGATCCTGCTGGAATACATGTTCAAAGGCTGATAGTCAAACGGTTCAGCTGTTTTCAAACAAAGATGTATGTACCTATAGACCTCAAGGTACTATGTACCTATAGACCTTATCTTGCTTATGTTTTTATGACATCAGATCTGCAGCTATTTTCATGTTTATACAGTGAGTGCAGGAGGACTCAAAAAATATAGGAGATGGTTTATTCAATATTTACACAAGTAACAGAACCATAGAGGGTGTTATTCTCACTTTCTTAAATGACACAGAATCACAGAATCACTAGGTTGGAAAAGACCCACAGGATCATCGAGTCCAATCATTCCTATCAATCACTAAACCATGCCCCTCAGCACATCATCTACTCGTCCTTTAAATACCTCCAGAGAAGGTGACTCAACCACCTCCTTTGGCAGCCTGTTCCAGTGCCCAATGACCCTTGCCATGATTTTTTTTTCCTGATGTCAAGCCTGAACCTCCCTTGGTGGAGCTTGAGGCCATTCCCTCTTGTCCTGTCCCCTGCCACTTGAGAGAAGAGGCCAGCTCCCTCCTCTCTATTTCCCCGTTTGTTCTATACATGCTGAAAAAAAAATAAAAATATATATACATAGTTTGGAAGGACCTTATCCCTCACTGTAGGAAAGAGGACTTTTGTCTTCATGATAAGTGCTGGAAGATCTAGAAGACAAGAGTTTAATGAGAACATATGTGTTTCAGCCTCCTCTTTTGTCTTTCTCAATTGTAACTATGAAGCATTTGAAAACAATAGGCCAGAACATGGCTGACCTTCAGTGTCTAAATGGTTTGGGGTTTAGGTGAGGAGTTTGCGTATATACAACATACACTTCTCCATGTGAACAACTGGTAGTAATGCTGAATAACTTCATGTTGAATCCACCTGCATCACAAGATTTATGCCTAAAAAGGCAAAGTCTTGGCTAGAAGAGGGTGCAAAATTACCTAGCAAGCAGAGAAATATTTTGCGTATTTTAAAGACAAAGTTATGGCACATGAAAACATTAAGGAAAATTAAAAGTTGCACTGTGCTTTTCCCTTGTCTGAAAAGAGTTTTGTGTGAATCTACTCTTTTTGGATCACAAAAAAAAAATCAAGACTGAAAATGATACCTCCAAAAGCAGGGTTTGTAATAAAAAACCCAAACTGCTCAGTACTGAAAAAGTTCCCAAGAAGACAGGTAACATTGAAAATACAGTGTCCTGTGTACTACATAGACTCTTTCTGACTGAGGCATGGATGACACGGAATGCATGCCAGGGCCACTTCAGGTATACTCTAGTCTGCAGAATAAATATCCGCATAAGCAGATTTCTCAAAATTCTGTGATCTGTTGTTATTGTCATATCTTCAAAGTGGCAATGTGATAACTTTTTTCACACTGACAATATGCCTGACATACCACTGTAGGTTCATAGCAGAATGAAAAAAAAAAAGTCTATTTTAAAATAAAATATTTTTCAACAGTAAGATATTACTCAGCAAACGTCAGAATGGCAGACTGCTCCTCAAAGGATGAGACTGTGAGGGACTGCTAACACTGAAGCACTGCCAAGCTCTTTCTCAGTGCAGTGTAGCAGAAGTTCATATGTCTGACTTTGATCTTGAAAAATCCTGTTACCTACACACTTTTTTCCTTATCTTTCATCAGGTATTTCATATACTAAACAGATGCTGCTGATGTTACTTCTCTCATCAAGAGGAGGAGTTCTGGAGAATTTACAAGTGAACTGCCTGGCAGCAGGGAAATCAAGGTGTTCTCTTTGTGGCATTTATTTTATAACAAAGGAAAGAAGTAGCACATGGGAAGCCCTTTATATTAGGGTTCCAGTTAAGCATCACTGGCCCTGCACTACAGAGTGATTATCTTCAGCCTGTTTTTCCTGGACCATTCCTGTATTACAGATAGCAGTTCTGCATTTGTTCCTCCTCAGTCCCTTTTGTTTGAATGGAATAAAACAGATGCACTAGATCCATGCCTGGGTACATGCAAGAGCCTTTTTTCTCTCCACACTGAGCTGGCATCAAAATGTCAATAGTCTTTAACTGAATTGACTTATGCTGGCAGCCTTCTGCACTAACTGCACCAGTATTGCAAACTAATAATCAAGTGTGTACTAGAAGATTGTTCTTCATAGTTTCTTTTATGAATTTAAAAAAATAAAAAAAACCAAAACCAAACAAGTTGCTTTGATTCTGAATAACATTATTAGTAATTTCATTGTAACAACATTCTCAGGTTGTTTCAAGTGGGAGTATAAAACGCAAAATCCTCAGTCCTTCTTAGCAGCTACCTTTTAGGTGCATAGGGACTCTTAAAGAGAGGAAGTAGCCTTTTAGTTTTGGATGGCCACCTGGTGAGCTAACTCCTCACCCATATCAGCATTACCAGCAGCAACTTTCCTCTTCACTAAAGACCTCCAGAATTCATTCAAAAATCTGGTCACCTATGTTCATACTCATGGAGAGCAAAACTTATTCCCACAGACAGCACAGACACTAACTGCAGCACCAGTATTTCATCTCATGGAGCTTTTTTAGTGTCTGGCACTTTCTCCAAGGAAACTCCCAAAATGGGAGCTCAGTTAACACCAGGTGTTGTTATTTCCCTTCCTAGGAGGAGGCATCAGTTTCGAAAGTGACTAGACTGACAGCACTAGCTTTCTGAGAGCCCACCCACACAGTGTATGCATTGCTCATCTGGCTGGTGGAGGACTGAATCTTCTGATGATGACTGCATGGAGCTGGACTCCAGCAGGCTACTAATGGGTGAAAGCCTTTTTAACGTAACTCTTGGGATCCACATTTCAGATTTTGATGTCATACAGTGTATGAAAGGGTTAAGTTCATGATCAGATATTTTAATTTAGATTGCAGAAAGCTATCAAGATGTGAAGGCTTCCTGCCTTCTCTAAAAAGAAACATTTATTGTCCATATCATAGTCTGGATTTCATGGCAGGCACTGATGAATAAAATGTATCTCATGCTACAGCATGTAGCAGGTAGTAATCAGCTGCAGCAGCTGCAGCAGGTGGTAATCAAGTCTTCAGCTCCATGTGATCTTCCAGCTATATTCATAGACTTCATTGTAGAGATCATCATTGCCTGTATCTGAAGGAAATCTCATGAAAGCCGTAATGGATGGATTTGAGAAAGTCAAACAAAGATCTAGATGAAGGTACCTTTCCTGGTTTTTATTTGGGGGGGGGGGGGGGGGAGTTGGAGAGGAAGAGGAAGGAGAGGGTGGAGGGGCAGTAGGTATTTGTTAGTTTGGGTTTGTTCTGTATTACAAATAAAATGTAGTGTTACAATCATGGCATGTATTATATTTTCATTCAACAGAACCTCACACTGAGCCCTGGGAAATGCCACTTGTGAGTGGACAGCAAGTAGTTTTAAATTTTCCAGCTGTATTCATAGACTTCTTTGTAGACATCATCATTGCCTATATCTGAAGGAAATCTCACGAAAGCTGTAATGGATGGATTGAGAGAGTCAACCAAAGATCTAGAGGAAGACTTAGGTAGATTTCCTGGTTTTGGGGGGTGAAGGGAGGGAGTGAGGAGGGAGAGGGTAGGGGGGGTGGTTTTTTGAGGGGGGATGGTTCTGTATTACAAATAAAATGGAGTGTATTGTATTTTACAGAGAATATGTAGATAACATCCCAACTCTACTGAAAGATATTTAGACATAGGATACTATTTTAGATGGGTTTGATATATTGCAGTTTGATCAGTTCACTTGGAGTTTAGCAGAGGAAACTGAACAGAGACTGGAATTCCTAAAAAATTATAAATACATGTGGAGCTGTGCATGGGGTGCCACTACGCAGCAATGAAGCAGGCACAATGCCCCAGGGAGCATAAAAGGGAGCATCCTCGCATGTCCCATTGCTGGACCTGCTCTGGGGGCAGCCCAAAGATGTCTGAGACGAAGTCCTCGAAGACCCAGTGGAATTATTGGAAGAGTCTGAGGGAGGAAGATCAGAGACTGGATGAGGCTGCTGGAAATGAGAAGAGCCAGCAACACCTGGAGATGCCTGAGGCTATCAGGCCTTTTCCACTGGTGAGTAGCGGCAAGCGCAAGTGAACACCTTCTTGAGGAGCACTGCAGAGCTCCATGACCTTATCCATGGTGCAGCCAATGGCAGCGGCTGTAAGAAAAGGGATACAGAGATGTTTTCAGGGGTCCCAGTGCTTTGAGGCACCCACTGGTGCCCTGCCAGGCACAGGAAGGATTCTTGCCCCCAAGGCTGATCAGAACAGGAGCATTTGACAAAGAATATGTAGATAACATTCCAACTTTTCCGAAAGAGAGGTAGGCATAGGACAGAATTCCTTATGTTACTCCTTTGCTGTAAGATGACGGTTAGAGTAAAACTGTTATCCAGCCTCTCAAGGAGGTTCTCTCTCACAGGTAAATCCTGCCGATCATAGAATCATAGAATCATAGAATCACTAGGTTGGAAAGGACCCACTGGATCATCGAGTCCAACCATTCCTATCAAACACTAAACCATGCCCCTCAGCACATCATCCAGCCATGCCTTAAACACCTCCAGGGAAGGTGACTCAACCACTTCCCTGGGCAGCCTGTTCCAGTGCCCAATGACCCTTTCCGTGAAAAATTTTTTCCTGATGTCTAGCCTGAACCACCCCTGGCAGAGCTTGAGACCATTTCCTCTTGTCCTGTCCCCTGTCACTTGAGAGAAGAGGCCAGCTCCCTCCTTTTCACAACGTCCTTTCAGGTAGTTGTAGAGAGCAATAAGGTCTCCCTTCAGCCTCCTCTTCTCCAGGCTAAATAACCCCAGCTCTCTCAGCTGCTCCTTGTAAGACTTGCTCTCCAGGCCCCTCACCAGCTTCATCGCTCTTCTCTGGACACGCTCATCGCTCTTCTCCGGACACGCTCATCCTTCTTGTGGTGAGGGGTCCAGAACTGAACACAGTATTCAAGGAGCAGTCTCACCAGTGGTGAGTACAGAGGGAGAATAACCTCCCTGGACCTGCTGGTCACGCCATTTCTGATACAAACCAAGATGCCAAATTTGAAATTGTGGAGGCCATAACTGCACACAGTACACAAGGTGAGGCCACACCAACACTGAATACAGTAGGATAATCACCTGTTTTGATCACACTGCTGACTGATACTGAGCCTGCTGCCAACCATGATGCCCAGTTTTCTTTCTGCAGGGCTGCTCTGCAGCCAGTCATCTCCCAATTTATTCTTGTGTTCAGTGATTTGGGAAGATGTTATTGCAATGTAACTAACTAGCTGGGACACCACAGTCTTCCAGTCTGGGTATTAATTTTCCTCCTGGGTAGTTGCTCAGTGATAATGGACTGCAACAGAAATTCACATCCTCTCATCCATTTAGATGCAATGAAGTTTTCATTCCAAATCATTATGCATGAGATTATTACATGATGATATAAAATAAAATTAATTATGACCTTACAAAGAAAATAAATGAATATGATGAATGATAAATAATTATTACTTCCACCTCTTTATATATTGTATAACCTTTAGGACTTTCAGAGGATGGACTTAAAAACATTAAAACGAAACAAAAAAACATTAAAAAAATCCTGCTACTAACACTGAAAAACATTTTTCTAGATTGATTAATAGAAGTTATTTACTCTGATAACCACTCTTTTAAGACTCTGTGAACATAGCTTTTCTAGGTTTAAGGTAAGCCCCACAGCACACATCCTATAACAATATCCTCTAACAAACCAATTTAGCATAGTGTTTTTTAAGTAGCAGTGACTGCAAAAATTAAGTTAATGAAGGAAGATACCAAGAAGGCAATGTATTACTGAGCTTAACAAGGCTACTTTTCCATGATCTCTTGGAGAAGACTTTTTGCTGCAAAAGTGAGGGACCGATGGGAGCAATGGCTATCTGTATGTATTGGTAGCACCTTTAAGAAGCTGCCTACTTTTGATGCAGGCAACACTTTTTGTAGCAGAAAGTAGTGATGTTTGGAGCAAAAGGAAAAGCTGTGTATCTACTTGCAGACATGAACCTAATGAACCATTGGAAAATCAAATAATAAAATCCAGCATAAACTAGAAGGTAGCTACATATCCATCTTGAGTTAACAGTTCTGGAGCCTGAATGGAGGCAGTGTTTGTTCATATTTACTTAGTTACAGGATTTGCCAATCACATGGAGACCATCAACCATTAAGAAAACCAATTACTGGGGAATTCACAAAGCAAAATGACCAGTGGCTTGAATCAGAGGACTTCCCATTGGTACTCACACATATACAATGTTCATTTAGCAACCACTGCAAGATGTCATGCTTAATAGATAGTAAAAGTTGTTCACTTTTCTGGATTTGTTATTGAGACAAAAAACACTTATCATTTCATGGTCCTTCCTAGTACTTTTCTGACACTTTCCCTTCATTAATTCTTCATTTGTATAATACACTGTTATATATAACTATTTCAAAAATCCCAGAACACATCACAGGATCCTTCTTATTACTGAACTAATTTATTCATAAAGCTGTTTTACTTACAAGTCTGTATATAAGTCAGTAGCTCACAAATCAGCTTCCACTGACTGCTGAAACTGTTGTATACAAACATCCACATATTTCTTCTGAATTTAAAACTGGGTCCAGCTACTGATTTTTATCCTCACTTACAGTAGAAGCAATTGCTTGGAACCTGTTATTGTCCATCATAAGTCCTTTGCTCTTCTGGTTAAGTCCAAAGTTCAGGTTTATAAGTTTCAGAAGATTTTATTGCAATGGCTTTCTTTTCTGTGTTTCTTATAGTAAAAAAGGAATATATATAAAGTTATATTAATTGTATATGAGAAACAGCAGAAGATGGAAAACAGCATGAGTAATGGCTAACAAGTTACAAATTAAATACCAAAGAGATAAGCACCAACAGGGAAAAAGCCTAAGCATATAAAATTTTGTTATGCCTCTAGGGACAGGCCAATTTTGCTCTTCCATCTAAAACTATATATAAAACTCTGCTGTTAAGACATCGTTGTTATATTTCCTTTTAAAGAAATGACTTTAATAAATGTAGTGTCTTGGTGGGTTTGGTTTTTAGTTTCTTTTTTTTCTTCCCTTAGCACAGCTGTTTGTGCATAATAGAAGCCTAGGAGCATGGAAAGCAATTTGCTAGCTGATCTCGACAAACAAGCCACACATTTTCAAAATTCATAGGAAGAATCCACTTAGATTTCACTTTTTTTCATTAACAGACTGTTCCATGTTCTCTGTGTTCTTCTCAGATGAAGGCCTTAGTGAAGCTGCTTGCTGAGGATTAGTAGATTTTTACCACCTCTTCTTGTATTTTCCTTCTCTTACTCCATTTTCTTCTTATTGATGACTCTTCTTTCAGTTGACTGTAAGAAGCATACAGCCGATGCACAATAAAACAGATACTTGACAATGAAAACCTGAAATAAAGAGAAGCCATCCTTGTGTTTAGGCCTGTAATGGGCCTTTTGCCAGATTAGGACTAGCTGGTTTCTTTGTACATCAAGGTTTTTCTGTGTGAGAATGGTCTTTACAGGCAAACACACCCACCCCAGCATTTGCCCTATGTTTCTGCTACTCAGTTCTGCAATGATACAGATCCAGTTCCCAAAACTGTCTTGATTTTCACCTTCATGAGGGCAGAGCTGGTGAGCTATTGCAGCCTAAATCTCATTCCTTGATGTTCTGTTTGATGCTTTTGGTGTGTGGAAACCACTGCTGAAATATACTGCCAGAGAACTTTCACAGGAATGTAGATATATCTGTAAACGGGGAATGAAAGATAGATCCTGACAGTTTCCTGGTGGTACATTTCAAGTGTATTTATTTGCTTTACAAAAACAGATAAGCATCAAACCCTACAAGTATATGATGTACCTTTACTTTGTATTCTATGCTGGTTTTCTTAACATCCATCTTTACTGGAGAAATCTACTACACTCCAAGACATTTATTCAGAATATTCAAATCTTGCTTATATTTTATCATATTTTATTATATATTATTAACATAAAAGTGTATTTTTATATGCACAATACTGAGGCACATGCAGCTTTAAAAGTACCCGGGTTGTTCTTCTGTTTCCGCATTTCCTTTACACATTAAACATAATAAGTATTAAAAGTATTACAGAATGTGAATGAAAAATACTACATAAGAATAAAAATAATAGTGCTGTCTTTAAACCTTCCACACTGCAACAGAGTACAATTCCGACAAGCCACAGGTGTATACCATATACATAGGTGAAAATGTGATTATGAGAGATCTGATGACAGTTCTGTGTCCACAAAGCATTCATCTAAATGTAAACATCTGTTATATATTCAAGGCAAAGCTGTATGGAATATAGAGATATATGTGAGATTTTAAATGCAGTGCTATCAGGAAACTCCAGGTTATTGTCCCAACAGGAACTCAAATTTGGTCACATTATAAAAAGACAGTATTTTTTAGAAGTGTACATAATGTTAGGCTGCATGTCTTCTTATAATGAGATGGAATTGCTTCAGATCAGCAGAGTGTAAAGACTACTGACTTGGAGTGACGTACTTATTTCCCAATTATGGAACTGATGCACTCTTCTGGCAGAAGGATTCTAATGAGCTGGGCTGCTGTTAGCTGTCAATATACACTACGAAAATCCTGTGGTTTGATTGGCTGCTTCCTGTCATAAATCAACAATAAATATGATGTTCCCAACTTCTGTGTTCCTCTGCTGACAGCGTATTATATATAGAAGACTCTGTTATCAGATGCCCATGATTTGGCCAAACTTTAGCCTTGCACGATTAAATTTCCTGTGCTTTGTGTCTGCATTTAGGCAAATGTTCTTTTTAATTTCTTCTGAAACAAATTCTGAGAAAGAAATAAGGGAAAACTATACTAAGCACACAAGGTTGCTTCACATTTGTCTCTTCATGTCTTACTGCATTTCCAGAAGTGAAGCTTCAAAGGCACAAATATCAGCCTAAACTGCTGGGTACTGAAATACTTGGCCTTGTGCAGTTCAGCAGTCTGGGACAAAAGAGGGTTTATCATCTCCCTGCTTTTTCTTGGTATTTTTACTTCTAACCTCAGATCAGCCACACGTAAAGAGGACTAAGGACTCACTCCTATACCAGATGAAATGGCTTTTCACATTGTCATTCTTCCTGAGACATCAGCACTACTCATAGAGTTTTGTGGAGTTTTTTAAACAAATACTTTAAGGGCAATCTTCTTAACACCAAGGTGTCTCAGACTAAAAGTTTACTGCGCTCTCTCAGATATAACAACTCAGTACAATTATTAATCAGAAGTTAGGAAAACACCAATATGTTGCTTTGGAAGCCAGAAGTTTCCTCATGCTCAGTAGCTGAAGTTTGGACCACTGGTTTGGTCCATCTTGTTTGGACTTACTTCTGTTTTAACAAAAATACATACTAAAAATAGTAGTTATAAAATTTCACTGGGAGCTGTCAGGTGGAATATTTTGTGCAGATTACAAAGTAAGTATTTACTTCGTCTTTAGGCCATTTTGGCACAGAAGGATAGGGTTGTTGTTAGGCTTGCTGGTGAATATAAGCTGATGCTATCTTTGGTGGAAGAACATCACTGTCCAGAGCAAGACTGCAATCTATATCCTTGACAGTAGCAATACAGTGTCGGGGAGGCTGCACTGAACTGTGCTGGCTAAGGCTCTAGCCTTCTGTTTTTTCACTTTAACAACAGAACACCTGCACAAAAAAAGTTATGTTCAAAATTTTCCTAACCTTTTCCTTTAAGGAAAAATAGTAGTGACATTTTTAATGAAGACTTTGTCAGGAAAAAAAGTAGCCAATATTAACACCTCCAGCCTTCATTCATAGAAATAGATTTGGCCCCCCCACCAAGCACACAGTGGTGTATCTTTGTGACATGAGTAGAAATGAAGGCAGAATTTGACTCTGCGTAATGAAATCTATTTTTTCCAAAAAAAATAAAAGCCTGTCAAGTTACAAATGCAAACCCTTTCTAGTTAATTTTCCTTTCATTTTGTTTCTTTCCTGTTCTTTTGCCTTCCCCCCGCTTTTATTTCTCTCTCTCCCTCAAGCAGAATGAAAAGACTTCTTTAACCAAACAAATGTAAATATGTAAGTAGGGATTTTTTTAAAAGTATGTTTTCCAGTTCATCTAACAAAGACATATCTGTCTACTCGAATGATTCCTTACTGAATATGAATGAGAAGCCCTTTAATGAGGTACGGTAATTAAGCCCTGGCAAGCCCCCCCAGCCCCCTGTCAGCAGCTTCCCAGGCAAACAGCCATTGAATCTGATGATTGACAAACCAGACGCTGGACACGTACTGTAGCTGATGGGGAACAATGAGGGGCCACAGTATCTGACGTACCCAGCTGATTCAGCTCTATCAAAGGGCCAGGCTCCTGGGGTGTCTGCCTTGCTGTCCTCATGGACCTGAACTGCACACTTACCTGCCAGGCTCTTCTGGTCCTCTCAAGGCTCCCATCCTCAGCAAGCACAGGCTGAACGTGCATCTTGCTCGCTCCACATACAGCTGCGCAAGAGTGAGTTCACTCCTTCAGCAATCATGTGTTGCAGCACTTGGCTCATAAATCTTTTTAATTGTTAAAAGTCTTTAACTGTAGAATAGGATTCATTATCCACTGTGTTTGCCAAAATGCTGTTTAATAAGTTGCTTGTTTTATTAACTCTGACAGAAAAGAAAACAGGATTCTTTATCTCCAGCTGTTGAAGATGGATATGGGATTTACGTTGCTCAACACATTGCAAAAGGAGTATGTTTAAAAGATTTGGGGTGACTGGCCTACAGCTAAATTGCACACCTTTTGCTTCTGTGCAGTACCCTGGATAAACAGTACTCATGTCAGCAGCCTGCATATGTCTCAGAAATAATGTGGAAAAGATTTGTAAAGAAAAAAAAACCACCAAGAAACAGCCATAACAAAAAAAAACCTAGAAGCCCTGGTTCCATCCACACTGTAACTCTCGGCGTATGATCATTTAACAGCCTAGATGAGAAGGAAGCATCTTTGTTTTAATTGATTGTAGCTATATGGAGGCCATTGTATGTATATATGTATATATGAAGCCATTGTGAGGGACTGTTTGATTACAAGGCCAATAGGTTAATTTCCTTGCTTTATGTCATCAATTCTGTAACACGTGTATGCGCATGACACTATCCTTGCAGTTGTTTGGAAATGCAGGTAATGGTGGCCTAGCTGTAGGCTTTGTAGAACAAACTGGAAGATTATTTCAAACATATGATGCCAACTTGCATTTTGAAAGCACATACAAGGAGGAGAAATGTGCTTTTCAGGGAAGGAATGGAAGAGAATGAATAATTTAAACATTTCCTATCTCCTAAATAACACCGAAAATACTTGCAAATACGTATATATGCAAACATTATCTGAATAAACTGGTAGTGTCATTTGTCAAAATTGGCAATCTCCTGTTATCAAAATTGAAAGCTCAACACTCTTTCTTTCTCCCTGGACTTTTTTTTGCTTCAAAAAGCAGTGATAAATCCCAGTAGTACAATTAAAACACTAGCTAAATATTACTTTGCTGGGCTTAACGATAGATTACAATGTGTGCATAATGACCCAGTTCTAGTAATATCATCTGATTTAGTAAGGAAATCAGAGTCTGCCATATGTTCCCCAATAAGGTCTAAGAAATTCTTCTACTTGTTCTTGATGTCTCAGCCAACTGCTAGCAAGAATGCCGTTTTTTTTCCTGAAATCGTCTTGATTTTGAACACCAAGCACATTAAAGCCATAAGCATGTGGCTCATTTAATCACACCACCTCTAGGAACAAGCAGGAGGTGCAGGAGGTGGACTAACAACCTGCTACCTGCCGGCCCTGGGTACCTTTATGTATGGAAGTGTTATAGTTGCAGGCCAGTCTTAAAACTGATTTTCTTTTAACAGACCCAGAAATGTGTACACTGTGGCTTTGGGGATTTTTTAACAGATTAATATTAATCTTGATATTTCCCCTGAATGTATCAGCCCCTAATTAGCAAAATTCTTTATCTCTTATGACACATGTAAAACAAGTAAAACAAGTAAAACAAGGAGGAAAGCAAGACTCTGCTGTGCCATTTAGCTATGTATTTGCCATGTTTGTTATGTATTTGCTATGTAGACTCATGACCTATGGTGCATTAACAAGCAATACTTCTTTGCATTGTATGTATGTATGGGCCAAATCCAGACAGTGACTAAACGCTTGCTGTGCGCCTATAGCTACTGTGAATGATAATGGGAGCTGCAAATGTTCATCATTACATATACTTTGACAGCCAGCTTATTTACACAGAGTCTTTTTTGTTACTGGACTTTCTTAAATTTTGTTAGATACATGTGCGTATTAGAATCTATTTTCCTTTGGCAGGGAGACTGGACTTTGAGCTGTCACTTAGTGTCTGCCCTATCCACCCTTGAATCCCATTTTGAGACAGCAGGAACAGTGGGACTTAGCATCACTCCAAAGTAGCAATGAAGTGATTACATTGGAATATGAACGGTTTATGCTGGGTTTTTTGACAGATGCTGCTGCTGAACTACCTACAAATTGAATCAGTATCATCACTGTTCAGTTGATATTCTGGCAAGTAGGAGATAATTTCATTCTTCTGTTTCATATGGTTTGCTGTTTTAAAATTTTTCTCTGTAAATTAATTCAGTGGTTTAATTTTGCATACTTAAGTAACATCTTATCATTCTTTTCTTCCAATGACTCGCTTGACCTACTATTTCTTAGATTCACAGAGCCAAAAATCTCTTCTGGCAAATCCTCATATAACCCCTTTGGTACAAGTAGAGTTGCAGTAACTTATTCCAACACTGAGTGTGTCCAGTATATTAATGCCTAAATATGCATATATATGTATAGATACATATATTGTATCTATACATATATACTTGATAGCTGCATAGCATTTCATGACAATTTATAGATCTGACTTTTTATGTAAAATGTTTAACCTAATATTTGGTTTAAAGGGAGGAAAATTGTTTAACAGTGCTAATGACTTGCTTAGCTTGCTTCTAGATGTGGATATCTACCCTAAAAGAGGCTAGATTTAGATTGAATATTCTTCATGATGGGGATGGTGAGGCACTGGAGCAGGGTACCCAGAGAAGCTGTGGATGTGCCATCCCTGGAAGCTCAAGCTGAGACTGGACAGGGCTTTGAGCAACAGGTCTATTGGAAGATTTCCCTGCCATGGCAGGGAGCGTGGACTAGTTGATCATTAAAAAGCCCCTTTCAATCCAAACCATTTTGTGATTCATCCTGTGATTTTATGTGATATAATGTACAGACACTAAGTACTGTGCAGTAATAAGGGTCTGCATTTTACCAAACTATTGTCCTTATTTAAGGACTAGAGCAAAAGAGAGTTGGAGGTACTAAAAGCACAGTGGAAGTATCTTTCATCTGAACTTTTCACATCCTTCCAGTTTGAAATTGCAAGAGCTATCAGCATGAAAAGAGACTATTCACTGGTTACTACAGGTCTTTCTCCATGAAGATAGTCGTATGAAATGCCAAGATAATTTTTTATAGATCTCTCTAGCACATTGTAAACAGTTAACGATTCTACTTAGATTGAATTAAAATTAGCTGCTACAGCTTTTGAAGTCCAGTGTCTGCCGAATGCAGTAACATAAGACTGGGTGGAGAGCTAGTGCAGATATCCTGTGTGCACATCCTGCTTCTTGGACTTCTTCCTGATCATCTATCATTGACAACCCTTGGGGACATCATATTTCAGACTTCAAATAAAGTTAGTGTATGGTCCTTGGATTCTTATGAAGGACTAAATCAGTCCAAGTACATCTATGATAAACCTAAGATATTTCTCTTGAACAACTCATGAAAAGCAATCATTTCAAGATGTATTCTTACTGGTTTTTTTTTTTTTTATTCTATAAGCCTCTTAAACAAAAATCTATTAATGTTTTTATACTAACAAACGCGAACTGATTAATTTCTGTATGCTTTGTCTTAAGAAGGTAAGACAACACTGAACTCTAAGAATGCTGACCTGTAACACAGTAACAAGGATGTGTTGGGTTTTGTTGAGTAGACTATGTTAATAATGATAAAATAGGGCTTTAAAAATATTTTGTAGTCAGATACAGGAAGAAAGTTAAAATCAAGCCTGCAAATCTCCATTCTTCCAGTAAGCGGGACCTTCTTTCCCTGCCAGGCTGTCATTTCTTTTCCCATCTTCACAGCTCCACATGCTAATACATTAAAATTTTGCTGGGCATTTTTTTTTTGCATGCCTGTGCTATTGCTATCCAAATACCAGGAACTCTTGCTGTTGGTAACCATTCTCTCTCCTTTCTAATGGATGCTTACTAGATTTATTTCCAAGGCCAATAAGTCATTAGTTAAATCTTAGGGAGGTTACTATCAGGCTGGTTTTTGTATCTTCAAACCTGTTTTCAGTTATCAGTACTTCATCATGTAGGCATTATCTTTAAGGTCCCTTCCAACTAAAACAACTCTATGATAATCAAAATACTGTCCCTTCTCTGAAGAGCATATGGTGAAGACAGAAAGAACAAAGTAACAGGGAAATTATTATGATTTGTGTTATTATCCAGGTTTTGCAACAGGAGGGGTTTGACTGAAGAATGTAGTGTCTGTGAGAGTGTCTTCCATTATAAGCAACAGCATTATGTCTACCACACATTTGTTTATGCCTAGATCCCTGAATCAATCCACTGAGCAGCAAGCAGTAGAGAGGCATTGCCACAGAGCTGTGTCTGAGCTCATAAGCCCTGTTCATGAGCCCTGCAGAGTGAAATAAACTAGAAGCTACTGACATAAAACTTAGACCTAATTTTTCAGTTCTGGAAGTTGCTTAATTTGTATAGCCTAATAAAACTGGTAGTAGGCATTCTCCTTGCCCTTAAGGTAAATGTTATGACTGCAATGTAGTGTAAAAATACCCACACTAGCTTTAAACCGGCTAGACAAGACACTGCCAAGCAGCCTAATCAGTAATCAACACAGGTCAACTTGTTGACTATTTACCTTGTTTCTGAGATGGCTTTTGCAGACCATGCACATGTGGCACAGCTGGGCTGCTGTTGTCACCCTGTTTACTTTAATGCTAGGAGGTGGCTATGGCAGGGGCAGGGCCAGATAGCTCAGAAGGAAATTCTGGCTTGTGAGATATTCAGAGCAAAAACAGAGAAAACCTGCCAGAAGTCACTGAGGAACTGCTTCTGACTCTCCTCTGAGGCACCAGTATATGGGACACTCCCTGTGATGTCAGGTTGAAAGGCAGTGGCCTGGCTCTGCAGTTCCAGTGATGGTGGGCTCCTCAATACCACTCCATCCACTACAGCTATCCCCACCTCAACCAAATGCTGTCCTTTGCTTCTGTCAGCACACTGATCATGCAACAGCCAAGAATATTTTCCCCCACCCTTCTGAGAGTGGCCCCTAGCTTGGGAACTGCTACAAACTATTTTCCTCTGGAGTCCTTACCAGGAAGCAGCTTTTTTTTTTCAGTTGCCAACCTAGTTGCTTCAGAACTTGCATTTCACCATGGCTTGAGCAGACCCATAGCTTATCACTGCGGTGTTTGCATATCAACTATCCCTAACCAGAACTGATGGGGAATTTCTAAGCAGGTCAACAAACAATTGCCTGTGATAGCCCACATCATAAAACTTCTCTTCTAGTTTCTTATTTTGTGAGTCCTCTATGTTGAAATGCTTCAAAATGGCTTTTCTTCTCTTGTGCTTCACTCAAGTTTCTTTCTTGAAGGTAGATGATCATAGAAATAATGACAAAAAAGTTGGGCATTGTTTTTTGCAGTATTGGCTTTATTTTCTTCTGGCAGTGAAGTATTATTAAAATTTGATTTATTTTTCTCTTGCACTTTTAAAAAATTCAGCAAATGCTCAGTTGAGTGGCTTCTTTGCTTTCTGCTGAAACAAATATCTCACCAAACCCAGTAAGGGAAACTCTGAAAAGGTGGATGAGCTTTTTTAATTATTTTATTATTGAGCAACAGTTTTTTGCTGGATTTTGGAGAGTTGACTGGTGTTAGAGGGTAATTCCTCATTTTAAAGCATTGAAATCCTTTGCATGAATACCTGTTTTAACTAATTTAAATTGATAGACAAATGTAAATTGCTCATGGAAAGCATGGTAGAGCCTTGACAGGAGTGACTACATAATCAGATTGCAAATCCACTGCATGTAGAGAGCACTGTGAGCCCAGGAGTCTCTTCAGTCCAAACTGTTTATTTTCTGTTCCAAGAACGTGTTCTGAAGTCTTCTCAGGGAGGTGCGCAGTCTTTGTTTTGTTGTTCAAGTGGAGCTTTGCAGTATGGGTGATGAAGTGTGTTGTATAAATGGCGTTAAGAGTTTGTTTGGCAGAAAATTCAGTAGAACTCTTACGTGTAAAAAATTTGCCCAACTTTCTTCTCTGCTTATTGTAATATTTCTGATGTTTTACAAATTCTGTATCTAGCTCTATAGGAGTTTCTTCTCTCTCTCCTTCTCTCTCCATTTTTTGCTTCTAAGTCAGTAAACTATGATGTATGTGTCTCTCCCTGAATAACGTTATTATATGATGCTGCTGGAACCCTGAATAGCTTGGCTGTGGACTGCTGAACCCTTTGAATGTAATTGTTTTAACACCATGAAATGAAGTAATGCATAAAATTGATAATAAACGGATATGTCTCTGCCTCTGCATGCAAATGAGCACTTTAGCACCAGGGCACAGATGCCACCATTGTTTCCCCCCTGAAAATGACAAAGTAAGTGAAAATATCTACCAAGAGCTTAGAAAGTACGGTAGCTGCATTTTCATTATATTTTAGATTTTCACAGAGTTGGGAAAGCAAACTCTCCTGCCAGCATTCAGAAAGGGGCTGGATAATGCCTGCCTGTAGTACACTGGAACACACAGTGAAGCAAGGTTTTGTTGATTTTTTTGTTTAAGATAAAGAATATAGTTATTAGCAATTCTCTTCCACTTTTATGTTTGCAATTTTACAATCTCATTTTTGTTTTCAAAACAAAGACTGTATTTTTTTTTTATCTCAGTGTCTTGCCTCCTCCTCTGCCTCCTCTAAAAAGTACAGCTAAAATCAATGTGTAATACTCATTAATCTGCAGTGCATATTAAGCAGGGACATTTGGAATACCTTGAGTCTGTCTGCAGCTTTGGGTTTAATCTTTAGTAGATTTCTAATTTGTATTTTTAGTTAATAAATATATACAATATCCAAAATGGTTACTTCCTTTCAGAAATACAGCTTGTTCAGAAAAACAGCTTGTTTCTCATTCTGGTTTAACGAAACAGTGGAAATCCATGGAAGGGGGGTATAATTTTATGGATTAATCCTTCAGTTTTCAAACATTATCTGTGTTACTGTTCATTTCACAAAGAAAACTTACTTAGAGAAAGAAGGTCTAAATTAGCTTGTCACCCTTTTTACTTTTGCTCCTTGGTTAACAGTTTGAAACTCCTCATTAGGTCACTCAAACCTGTTCATGAAGCCTTAAATTGCAGTAGATCATATTCAAAACTTTCATGTTTTTTCACAGAGGTTTCCTAAGACTGCAAAATAAACTTTGCGCTCATCTTTTATCCCGCCTTTTCTTCAGGTTGAGTAATGATGTGTTGCAGTACCCTATGTTCTCATTAGTTTATACTTTCTCTGTTTCAGCCTGAATAACCTTTGCTGATGCAATTCAACTCAATAGTAATCTCTCCTTTCATATTGCAAAGCAGGTAGGTTATGTAATTTCTGCCATTCCTTTCTACTTGTATAATTCACATGGATATGGTTATGTTCATCTGCAGTCTCAAATTTCCATTATCAGTTCTCCAAGTTTTTTAATTGGCATTCTTGAAAACCATCATTTTTATTTTGTCTATATCTGTTCTTCACTTTGTAATAACCACAGAGAACATTTCATGTCCTCTCCTACCTATTTTGCCTTTGCCCTTTTTTATTCTCAACAATTTATTTCCCATCATTTAGAATCATGACTAAAAGATCTTCTCCTACAAATGCATTCGCCTTATGAATAAAAAAAAATTATCAATCATCACCAATTGAACAAAGCTATCATACTCCCTAACTCTTTTCATGATGGATACATGGGTATTTAAAATACCTCTTTAACACTGAGGCCAGAGTCTTGGATCACTCTAGCTGATACCCACAAAAAGCTTTGTCCAGTTGCCGAATTTGTAGTCTTCACCTATTTAGCAAGTGATAAACAGTAATATATTCTTCACAATGAATTCAGACGTGATGAACAGCTTATGAACATCATGAAATTATTTACCAGAAGTGCATATTTTCACTATAAGTTTATCACTGTTCTGTAATCTGTTTACCTAGCAGTGAATGAATAGTTGACAATATTTTCCATTTAGGAGCATTAAAAAGTATTTAGTTAAACTACTGGGTTTTAAGTCTTTGGTTGAAACATTATAACATTGTTTTAAAATTTAATATTTAATTTTTCCATCTGATAATTATTTCTATGTATACATGCATGTCGTGTCCAACACAGTCTTCCCAATGCAGAGTGAGAAATTTGTCTCATGACAAACCAATAGTGAATCATAATTCTAGACTTAAAAATAGATCACGTTTCCACATCCTTTCAATTCCAACAATCACTGATCAAGCTGAAGAGAGACAGCCTGTTAATATGTTGGTTTCAGTGTAGAATGACTATTAGGAAAACAGGATCTAGTAAGAATAAACAGCAAAAGATACTATATTTGAGGAGTTGTCCACATACCCGAACTTATGCTTAAATACCAGAGATGGCAGAAAACAAGAAACTTTCTATTTTCCAATAATGAATTCAGAAAATATACACAATGAACAGATATTAAAGTCATTTTGTGAAGTGTTTAAGTAACATACAAATAACAAATCCCTGAACCATTCAAATCTCTTATCATATAGTGTTATGTGTGGTTACATGTAAACTTAGTTGATTTATACTGCAATATAAAAATCATGAGATGCTTTATGCATGGCTTTTATATAGAACTCAGTGAAATGTCGCACCTTTTCTTTTGCTGTTCCTCGCTCAAACTTGACCTTCCATGTAAAACTAAGCAACATAAAGAAATCATCTGCATTAAAAAAGAGAAGAATTTGTACATATACATATTTCTCTCCTTCCCATCCCACCCTACCTCTCAGAAAATATAATTGTCCCTTTAAAGCAAAAGTATAGAAGGTCTGTATAAGTATAAGAAGTATAAAGTATAAAAAGTATAAGTATAAAAAGTATAAAAAGTATAAGAAGGTCTGGGCAGCTTCTCTAACAATAACCTAAGAGTCTATCTAAATACTAGTTAAATCAGTAAGCTCTTCCTCTGCTTTCCCAGTACCACAGTTATGAATCTGACAGGAGAATCCATTCACATATTTATAATTGCCCTCCACTTTCACTTAGAAATAGTATCACCAGTTCTGAAAAAAATGAGAATAGAAAGATTTCAAAGTCAAATCACAACTTAAGAGTTGTTAAGCTAAAAAACAGACTTTGTCAGTAGGTTGTCCTCCAAATATACACACCTTCAACCCCGTGTTTGCACAGTGACACCAAACTGATGCCTGAATTAAAAATGTTGCCACAGTCTATTTAGCAATATTAAAGTACAGAAATGCTACACTTCTAACGAAGTTTGGTTTTACAATTTTTCATGGAACTTTATGTCAATGCTTATCACTCTTCACAGATTTTAATGGCCAGAAAAGGTAACTGTGATCATCTCTTCTGTCCTATTGTATGATATTAGCCCATAGTATCTCACTAAGTAAATTGTGCATCAAAGCTCCTATACTGTTACGGTCAAGGAGTGTCCCATCATTCTTTTTCAAGAAAACATGTTTGAACATGAAGAGTAATTTCATTTTTAAGAATTTGCTTGAAAAATAAACTCCCACAGCTTTTGCAGAACTAGTTTACTTGTTTCTGGAAATCCTACTCTGGAAAACCTGCTTAAACAACAATCTTATTATTCAAAACTCCAGATAAATTAAGCTCAAGTAAAACCACTTTATAATCATGCGAATCCATTTCATTACACCAAAGCTCTGTCTAAATTCTATTAGTTTTATCATAACATATACATTGACAAACATTTCCTTGGGTAGCTGCTTTTGATTAAGCCTTCTTGTAACAGAAATCAGTTCAAAGTGCTAAGAATTTACAATCTCATCTGGATGTAGAAGTAGTGGCATTTACAGCCCTAACAATCTATGAGATGCACAGTTTTTAAAGTGCAGTAGTGTTTCTTGTTACTTAGAACATATAGTTGGAAAAGAAGATGCAAGTTGCAGATGCTGAGTCCTGAGGCCTAGAAAAAGGCTTAAAAATATTTATATTTGCAAACTGCAGTAGCTAGTCAAAATAAAGACATTAGTTCTTCTCGAAACAGTAAGAATTAGGTGATAGATTTTTACCCATATTCTGGCTACCAAAAAAAGGATGGTTTGTAACTTCTTACACTGTCATTTATAGTAAGATTCCAGCTACTGGATATCAGCCACCCTGTAAGACAGAGACATAGGTAGGCTACCTGACAAGTTAATGGAGAACAGAAGTAGACCCTTGTTTAGCCCCTACCTCTGCCTAAAGTGCCTGATTTTACAAAAAATTGCCATAATCATGAGGTTTTGAGGATTTATTCTTGTCAGTCTTCACTGTAGGTGTCAATTCAACTTGTCCAATTAACCACTCATTGCTACCCCTCTCTCCCACCTCTCAGGTGACTTTCAGAACAAGGAATCAATTTTGCTCTCAAACTCAAGACAATGTTTAAATCCAGCTCACCCAGTAAGTGGTGGGCCTTTGTTTAAATCCTTCTGTGAACCAAGCAAGCAGCAGAAATTAGTTTCTCCATCTTCAGTGCCTAGTCACCATACTGGAAGCTCTTCATATGCTAGATATACAATTCTTCTGTTATCCTTAAGATGAGATGATGAAAGAGAGGAGGATGCTAGACCTTGTAGTAGGATGCTGTGTTGTAGAAAGCACCTCAGCTGGCTTCCTCCAGTAATTGCTTTATGTCTACAGAAGTACTTTAACATGCAGACTTAGAGCTTCCTCCCTGCCCTCTCTTTGCTGGATGTCCAACCCACCAGCAGATAGCGTGGTCCCTGGGTGAGAGCAGAGAATGAGTCTCTGCAGAAAAATGAAGCTGAAGCCATATTTCCTGCAATACTGGTGAGCTATGGGGTAAAATGCAGTAAAATACCTTTTAGGGAGGGGAAAAAAATGAGGCAAAAAAATGCACTTTGTGTGGTTTGATTTTTTTTTAGCCAAACTAAGGTGTCTACTCATGACCTGTTCTTAGACCTAAGTCTTCAGTGGACTGGCTGGGTCAGAGTCTGCAGTAGTGCATCCTTTCTGTCACTGCAGGAAGTTTCTCATGTACCTGCTTTCTCTGAAGATCTGTCAATAGACCTGTTACTAGGATCAGGGTTTCTTTCTTGTCTAGACTCTTAATTTTCATTATTATATTAAGTTATCTTGTTTAAAATAAATAAACATGCTCTCTCCTCCTATTTGTACTATGCAAATTGAAATCATTTCAGGGTATCACCTGTATGAGCTTAAACTTCCTTTAAACTACTGTGAATTTTGAATTTTGTGATTAAATGTAATCGTGGTTGATTACATTCTGCCAGTCTCACCTGACTTTTAGAAATCTCATAGAAATTAAAGCATTCATCTCATCAAGAATTAGCAGTTAAAAATGAACTGTAACAAGCAGCAATTTCCCATTATGTATATTCAGTAATGCATTTGGTGCATAGCTGTAATGGAAAAGAAGAAGGCAGAGCCTACTAAATTTTTACCTCTGAGAGGAGATGGCTTCAGTCTCCCTGTATGTTGTTTAATGTAAAACTCATTCCATTCATTGTTATAAAAAAAAGTTCTCCTCCAGTGAGAACTATATTCTTGTTGGCCTCAAGAAGAGTGTAAATGTTACTGTTTCATTAAGAATAAATGTTAAAGCAAGATTGTGTATAAATTTGTTTATAGCTGATTGATTACTTCTTTTTCTCATAAAATCATATGCATACCTTTAAACCACTTATGTAATTGGTGACGTTACAGTCACAATTCTAATGATATATGCTAGACTTTCCGTCTTCCCCCCTCCTCTGGGTCCTATACAAAAAGTCTTGATTAATTCTTACTGCTATGAGAAAAAGAAAGTCGGGGAGATCATTGCACTTGGGGGCATATGTTGGCAGCTGTACTTCAAGAATAATTTCATGTTTAAGGAAGACAGAGAGTTTAGTTTGTTTTCCCTGAGCCCACTTCATAGCCATTGCAAATGCAGAGAAGTTCACCTTTCATTATTTAAAACAATAACTAGTTTAATCCCTTTGGCGCAGTTCTTATGAATAGATGTGGGACCTAAATTTAAAACATAGTGTCCTTATATATATAGGTACTATAGCAGTACAGGAAAATAAATTCTATGTTTAGCTGATGCCTGCAGCCTTTATTCTACTAAACATCCAGAGACCTGTTCTCTGCCGCAATTGCTGAACTTGTAGTAGATAGATGGGACATGGAGCCCTTTGGAAATATAGCTCTGGACTCTGCACATCATCAAAATCTGGATCATTCTTAATCTAAGCAATGTGCTTATACCTCTGACAGGAACAATCAAGCTTATTTCCATCATCTTCAGTCTTGCTTTACACTGATGTCACTGTTTCTTGTATCAAAGAGATGCCTCTCAAGTGACCAAAGTTCCTGAATTAATACTTTGGATCATGTATCAAGACTTGGAGTTGAAGGTCCATAATTTTCACCGTGGTTTAGTAAAAAAACGGGTAGTATCCAAGTAATTATCTTTGACTTTTTTTTCCTGCTCTCCACTTCTTTTCCCTAGGTCCACCTAGGTGCACACCTTGTACAAATGGTGCATTGGTATTCAAATTAACCTATGCTTTGCTGGTGACATCTCCAAACTCTGCCCCATATACACAATATACTTGAAGAAGTAAGGTAACACTTTCTTTATCCTATAAAACCATCTTAAAACTTTGTTTCTTAGCCATGTCTTTGTTTTGTTTTTCTTTATGTTGTTTACAGACTTCAACATTTACTCTAACCAGTACAAGACTGTAAGAGTAAACACATCTACAGTATATTTTCTTAATCTTTCTCCATCTGAGGAGAAGATCTGTTTATATACATTTCTTTTCTATGAAAAGTTTTAAAAATGTTTCAGGTTATACTAATCCAGGCAAGGTTAGGAACTATGGAAAGAAAGCCACATGCTAAAAGAGAACTTGGAACACTAGAGTATTTAGTATGAGTGCCTTAACACAGACAGGCGGTAACTCAAATTATGTGTCTAAGCAAGATTAGAAGAGCATAGTGTTTGTGCAGTGGTGTATAATAAGTGCTGCGTGGTTCAAACTCCATTTAGAAGCAACTGAACACAGACATGCAAAGAGGAAACAGAATATACATTTTAAGATGCATTGGATAGTAAGTACATCTGGGGTGGGTTTAGAGGACTCATCATTTCCTGCTGATACAGGTTGACCTCTGTAGTCTCTTTGGCAAAAAGGATGTACAGGGAGATGCTCCTTTCATGGACCACTCTAAGGTTTAAACATTTGGTGTGTTTTCAAATAAAGGAAGTAGACAGAGTAGGTAAATCATAGAATCATAGAATCATAGAATAACCAGGTTGGAAGAGACCCACCGGATCATCGAGTCCAACCATTCCTATCAAAATGTTGCAGAATTTGTTGTCAAAATTAAAGATAATGTATAAGCTTTTCAGGATGTATGACTCTGTGTCATGGGACAAAGGACAAAAGAAAAGGGGAGGATATGTTGATCTTAGCTGCTTCTTTCCCTTTTCCTCCCTCAGATTGGGTACAGTGGAGTCAAAGCTGGCTGTTCATTTTGCTGGCAACACTGAGTGCCTACGTACTCAGAGATGTGATAAGCACTTCTAAAATGGAATAAAAACAGTCTAAACATGGTGGAGAAATACAAAGTGAAAGAAGAAGAAAAGTTGTTCCCATACAGCAGGGTGGAAGTGAAAGTGCCAGGCCTAATTTTACTTTCAGACAATTCTGCTGATTCTATGTGCCAGGGTATTTCAAATTATAGACAACGAGTTGTCTGGACTGCTTATTTTCATTAGTTTACTGTACTTTGTCTTTGAAATCTTGTCCCTCTCTGTGGAACTCCAGCTCTTTCACAAACTTTAGGATATTTGAAATGTATACATAGTGGGCTAGGATTACCATTATGCAATTACAAAACTGAGGTGAAGATCACCTCAGGTAGAGCTAACTATGACAGGTATTTTCCACTTTGGTACAGGGGATTTTCATGATGCATTTTGGTTAGAAAAGTTATTTTGAAAAAAGTTAGTATTTTTTTTAATTCAGTGAATAGATTTCTTTATTGAAAACAAAAACTTTCTAAGGGGAGAATGAGAAACTAGCTAATCTGGTTCACTTCTTGCATATCTGAAACTACTTTGTTTCTCCCAATAGCTTGATTTAAAGTAAAATTTACCTTGTGTTTGGTTATAACTATAACAGCATCCAGCCCTGACTTGAAGCAATCAGGAGATGGATAATCCACCATTTCCTCTGGTAGTTTGTTCCAACAGTTAATCATTCCCACTGTGGCTTATTTCCAATTGGAATTTGTCTGACTTCAGTTTTTAGCCATTGGTTCTTGTTATTTCTTTATTAGATTAAAGAGGTCTTTACTGCCTTGTATTTTCTTCCTGTGTAGGCACTTACTGTACTGTAATCAAACCGCCTCTCAATTTTCTTTTTGATAAGCTAAATGGATGGAGCTCTGCAAGCCATCCACTGTAAAACAATTCTTTCAGGCCTCAAATATTTTTTTGTGGCTTTTATCTTGCCGTCTCAATTTTTTCAATATACTTTTTAGAAAGTGAGCACAGGCTATGTGTGTGCACATCCTCTAGGGACATGATTCAAGTTGCTCTCATGTCTCTTCTGTTTATTCATCCAACAATTAAATTAACTTTTTTTCCACAGAATCAAAGTAGAAGTTCATTGAGTTGTGTGCTCACCACACCATCTATACCCTTTTTAGAATAACTCCTTAAAAAAAATATTGCTCTACTTTTCTGTTTGCTACGTATCTCACTTGGAACTGGCTGCATTACAAGATGGATACAGAATGCCAATGGATTCAGGGCATTCATACTACAGGCCAGCCAGTCTTCTTTTCCTCACTTGCTGTTCTGCCAGACTTTTTATTATTCCCGGATTTCAGTCACAGAAATATTTCCACAATTATGCCACTCTTCAAAGCACTGCAAGGACCAGACACGTGGCTGATTCCTCATGCTCTGAATATGTATTTTGTTAAGGTGTTTGGCCAAATGCTACAGCAGATTTGCTCAGAGCAGAAAGTTAGGTTCCCAACAAATAGTAACATACAAATAATTAGATAGAACTAAATGTAATTTCTTCCTTTAGTTGAGTTTGTGAGGCTGTAAATATTCCTAGATATATTTTTTCAGTAGTGACATAGAACTAGATGTCTTTCAGTTTCCCAGACTCCTCCAATATTCTTTCAGCTCTCCTTGAATTCTTACATATGACCAAGTGAGCAATTCCATCAATTTAGAAACTTCTTTTTGCAAGTAATATTCTTTGTCTGTCTTACTAACATAGTAGTTTCTAATGAATCAGGATCATGTGACACGAAAACTTTATCTCAATGTTTATAGAAACAGCACCAATACAAATCATTACAACTCAAAATTCTGTCATTATCAACTAACGGTAACACCACTTCTTTGCTAGGATTTGTTTCTGGTGGTCTTATAAGAATCTATTCTCACTAGTTTTCATTTTTTCACCACTTCATCCAATCCTTAGTCACCAGTATCCTTATTTTCTATATTAAAATCTATATTCTAGTAATACTTTACATTGGGTTTTTTGTGTTTTCCCTCTGTTTTGCCACTGTTAGTACTCTGTTGCAATGCTTGCATGTTGCTACTAAAATAAGACAGGATTTTCCCATACTGATGACCATGGAAGCTGAAAGATTTTTGGCCTTTAGATGAAGTGTGTTCTACAAATTTTGCTCAAATGTTTTCTTCCTGTATTTCGAATACCCATTTTTCCTGGTGATATCACTCTTAACTCTAGGAGAGAAACCACATGTCCTATGCAGTGTCCTAACCTCTCACTACCAGGTTAAAAGAAGACTACAAAACACTGAAGGTAGAGTCCTGTTCCTTCTTCATCTGTAGGTCTTACAAGAGCTACCATGTCTAGTGTTTGCAGATGCTATGATGGCTGACTGTCACTGCTGTATGTGCTTTTCATACTACTTTCACATACCTACCTATTACTTGGGTTTTCTCCCCAGTACATGTCCCAGCTAATGGTAATTAAGGTATAGCAACTTCAGCATTGGAGCACCTCCTCTACATAACTGGCCATCTGGGAAAAGATCAATGACCTGAGATGCAGATGTGGCCTATAAGCCCCAGATGGTCATTAAAATGGAGCAAATGCACAGTGCTGAGTTCATTATTACAAGAATAAAATAGTTTAAAAATATTTTAAGTGCCCCTTTAGAAGAGGAAATTTCTATTTTCCTTTGTGGCTTTGCACATGCTGCAGTGCAGGCTTCACTCAAAATGTTTTACGGTAATAATGGTCAATGCCTTGGCCAAACAGTCCACCCTTGCCAGGTTTTTATTTTATTTGTCTCTGATTTAGACACTTCTGTCACTGCAATGACACAATCGTTCCTTTCTCTAATGGTCCTTGTTGGCTTGCCACGTGGCCAGTAATGTGATTTTTTTTCTGATATGTCATTAGTATGAGGAGACAGGAAGATTTCCATGAATTTATTTTCACTGGAACTAATTGTTTTGCTTAAAAGAAAGCACGCTTATTCACAGTTGATGGGTGATATTTCTTCTGCTTTTGCCCACTGCAATTCCCTGTCAGGCAAGTAGACACCCTTTTTTGAATATTTGAAAATTAAAAAGTAAAATCTAAAAAAGCTTCCATTTATTTTTTTTTTATTTTACAAAGCTACATTTCCAGAAATTGTTACAGGAGGCCCTGTGCAAGAAAGTTGGATTTAAATGTATTAGTAACTAATTCAGATTTGGTATAGCTTCCGTGCTTTCCAAGCATTTACTGTCCTAAAAGGTTTGTAGACTTTTGCTGACTGTGGGCTTTTGGCTGGACATCAGAAAACAATTCTTCATGGAAAGGGTCATTAGGCACTGGAATAGGCTGCCCAGGGAGGTGGTTGAGTCACCATCCCTGGAGGTGTTTAAAAGATGGGTGGATGAGGTGCTGAGGGGCATGGTTTAGTGGTTGATAGGAATGATTGTACTCAGTGATCCTGTGGGTCTTTTCCAACCTAGTGATTCTGTGACTCTGTGAGAACTGAGTCCATTTCTTTTGTGTACCTGAAGTCTTTCACTTGTGTTTCTCTCTACTGAAAGATTAAGAGATGATTTTTGCAATATGAAAAGAATATTATTTTGAAAACAAAACTCCTCTGATTTTGCCACTGGCCAGTGATGGAAAATGCCACCTTTGAATGTGAGACCTTTCAGTCCCTTAGGAGCATGTATTATCAGAAGGAAACTCAGGCTGAGAATACTGACCTACAGAGTATTCACTGGAGCAGCCACATAAACTGTTGGATTTGTCAGCTGTATGATGGCTGTATGGACTCAGACTAAAATCTCAAGGAGTAAGAATTGAGTAGAAATATTTTTCTTAAATTTCTGAAGGGATATTGTAACAAGTTCCATGACTCTCTTTTCATTGCTATAAAAAACAGAGAAATCACTGTACGGTAGAAATCCAGTTAAATAGAAATAATAATTACAGCCCATGTAATTATGTGTGTCACACAGTCTTAGGCTTGGCCCAGTTAGTGCAAAACGTCTACGCTCAGAAACGTGAACCATATGGAGCATGATACTTTTGTCTCTACAAAAATTAGTTCTGACATCTAACATCCCAGCTTAAATGTTGCATATGATTTGATTTATAGAAACACAATATTATAATTAGAAATGGGCTCAAATCAAAATGATAGAATTGAATATTGTATACTGCAAACTTTAGAGAAGTTTGAATTGATGTTTGAACTTTTCACCTTGGACTCAACTCTCACTAAACTGTGGCATATCTGACTTCATTTTATGGGTACAAATTTGCCCTTGTAAAACTCACACTCTCATTCTATCACATACTTAATTTACAGTGGAAATCTGATCACAGTCACCTCTAATTATCTGATTTGCAGCACTACTTATTGCATACAACTTATTTGCAGCTCAGCTTATTACTGAAGGGCAAAAATAGGCTGTAAACTTTACAGATGTAGAACACGTTTAGCAACACTGAGAAACATGCTAAGATTTGGGCCTTTGGAAAACCCTCAGATTACTCCAGAGTTTCAGGCAGTTTGTTCAATGTCAAAAACTTTTTTTTTCTTTAATTTAAACCAACATTTCTTCAAGGCAGACTTAAATGAAAAGCGTATTTTTCTAATTATAGGAAATGCTGAATTAGACACCAGCCATGGAAGGCTATCCAGAAAATGGACTGGCACAGGTGGCTGACTTTTGGACAGGAAGATGGCTGCTGTATTTTGATCTAAATCATCTCAGCATTGCAGTACTTCTGGCTTTGCTCAATTATTTTTTTCAGTTTCATTGCTTTCAGTGCAGCACTTCACAATGGTGCTTGCCAGGTATAAATGAAGACAGAGTAAGTTCAACTGTTTTGTTCTTACCCGGAAGCTCTCTGGCCACCCCTCCATCCCCCTGCTTTTTTTCTGACTTTACTCTCCCTCTCTCTTCCCCACATTTTGATTTCTCTGTGTTCAGCCTTTTCTTCATTGTTGCTTTCTATTGTGACTGGGTTTTTTCCCTTTTCTCTTCAGTTTCACTTAACTGGAACATTAAGTAATTCTGAAGTTCTGCTACGAATTCTGAATCACTCCAAGTTTTAAGTTAATTCAAAAAGGAAACAAACAAGTTTGTTCCTTCTCAGCCAGGGAATGTGATTTATTTTTGGTAGTTTCTCGTGAGTTTATAGTATCATATCTCCAATTTGAAGGTATCATATTTGACCAACTTTTTAACTCTTGACTTCTCACTAAATGCACTATGCAGAAAACATGGTGAACTTCCGTAGGTCAGTGGTCTTAGGTTAGACTTTAAAATCAAGAGAAATAAAAGGCCTAATTCTTATTTGTGGGAGATAAGAAAAGGATCAGGCTTTGTGCTGGTTTGGACAACAACTTTTGAGGCCCTGAAGAAATTTAAAAATTAGAAATCCCACAGAGATCCAGAAAAGTACAGGGATTCTTTTCCTTTTTTTTTTTAACAGGTTGGTGTGTGCATGTGTGTTCTTGTGATAAAGCTGTGAAGTTTTTGGCTCCCCTTTTCTGACTTCTGTTGTTTTCTAGGGGCTCTGTGGGATAGATAGTTTGTGCTGTGACAGGACATGCCAACAAATTGCATCACTTCTGCCTCGGTGGCCGAGGACAATGACATGCCATATGCCCGTGGCAAGAAATGAATGGGGCTCATTTACACTGGCACTGGGTGCCTTCAGCCCTGTCAGTCTTCAGAGGCTATCCATGGCAAACTGGAAACTAGCACCAGACTAGCAGCAGCATGAAGAGATGCAGCCTGAAAAGCTTCCACTATTCATAACTTTATGAACAACATGCAGCTTTGAAAGAGAAAAAAATCCATGCGACACCCTGGATGCACTTATCCCATGCCTTTGCAATTTAACCTTTCATTCTCAGAAAGAAAGTGAATCACCAGTTGTTTCTCCATGTGTGGTTTTTTGCGTGCTAGTAAAAAACCAGAAAATTTAAAAAAAAAAAATCTTTGAGTAAATTCCAGCTGCAAGGAGAAAACAAAAACACAGTGGGTGTCATGCTTCGTGCATTCAAAATAGTTTCTCCACTCAAACAGACTGCCGCAAAGATTTGCCCCAAAGTTGACCCCATTGCCTCCAGTTTGCTCTCCAGAAACAACAAAACTCATATTTGACCCCTGACCTTCCTGGCAACACATCATTTGTTTCCATTTGTTGAAGCAAAGGATGATGGGTGATGATTAAAGAGCAATGGGTCTGTTGGCCTGAGACACTAATGAGGATGAAATGAGAAGGTCAGCAATCATCCTCACATGGCAAACTAGGACATGGAGCTAATCTGTTGTTAATTGTCCTTTACGTTTGTTTTAAGGCCAGTGGCAGAGATAGGCAGCAGTCATATGTCTCACTTCTTTATAATCTCTGCAATTAGCGCACTTGAAATAAGAGTTAATCTTCCCTAGGGAAGCCTGAAATGTGCTTTGCAAGTTGTTTATTTTATTTTATTTTATTTTATTTTATTTTATTTTATTTTATTTTATTTTATTTTATTTTATTTTATTTTATTTTTACTATGCCAGATTTGCAGGAATCTAGAGTTGACCAGAAGTGGCAACTGTGGAGAAAGAAATTGGCACTTTTTGTCTCTTTAACACTGGTGAGAGTCCATAAAATGCACCCCTTCTTCTCCTGTTCTTCCCACCAATGGATCTCTGCCTAAATGTGCTGGGGCTTCTCCTGGGGCTGCTAGTCTGCTTGAACTTCTGTGCATGTTGCCTTCACCTCTCTCACGAAGCAGTTAGTCCAGTACCATTTATCTCAAAGTTACCTAGATCCAAAGCAAAAACATTTGTTCTTCCCACACTGATTGTCCTGTAACTTCTGTGCCAGCTCAGCTGACATTAAACTGAGGAAGCAGAGGAAAATATTCTGCTCCCTGAACCAACCACAAAGGCACAAGCCTCTCTTGTAAAATCTCAGCAGCTACAAGTTAACAGGGAATCCTAATTAAATGAGGTATGGCTGGTATCAAAACAAATCCATCTTCAGGCTGCTGGTATTTTTGGCAGAGCTGGCATTAAAAATATTGGATACAAACAATTTTACATTAGGAATCCATCTGATACATTCCAGTGAAAAAGGAAAACTAATGGCTCCTGTCTTCTGTTCTGCTGATTCTTTCTGAGAAAGAGAAGAGAAGCCTTTAAGTACGTGTTTTACATTTTCTGATGTTCAGTGCACACTCCCTCCTTCACTTGTTTTGTCAGCTCTGCTGAGAGAATGCGTGTTTCCACTTTCACTGTGGTGTCATTTTGGTACAATTTCTTATTTTTATTTTTCAGCCGTATTCTCCCCCTGCATGACTAATGGGTGTGTTCAGCCTCTCTGAGGGAAACAAATCTGCAAGCCAAATGGCTATCAGCTGGTAAGCTAAAGCCTGAGAGCTTTTAAGTATTTGTCTAGTGAAGAGTTTACTGCAGTGCTAATCATAACACACTCATTAATTACTCGTTTGGATTAAGCAGAAGGTTCAGAGGAGCCATCTTGACAATCCATGCCTATCAGTGCCCTTTTCCTGCCTATTAGTACAGAGACAATTACAATGTCTGCAACCTTTGCTTTCACACCTCCAGCACTACCTGCCTTAGCCCTTTATGCTGCATAGCATACTAGCCATGACTGACAGCCAGCACATGGGCTTCTGTTTCAATGCAGCACCTTGTCAGGCATGAGCAAAAACTGGATTACAGACTAGAAAAGAATCTGGACTAGGATCCAGGAAAACACTAGTTTCTATTTCCTTCTCTGGGGTTTGTGAATGGGAGTCTTGAAGTGGATCTGTTTTTCCATCAGCCTTTGGTACAATAAGAATGGCCATTTTAGTGATGTGATTTGTGGTCGTCAAGGGTAAACAAAAGCTAAATTCCAGATGAAAGGAGATGAACAGCTGTTCTGCCCCTATAGCGCACATGGGAAAGGAAGGGTAAGAATGCTGGCTGGGTGAAATGAGGGATTTCATGTCAGCCGGTTAGGTGTGTAAGTTGCAAAGCAAATGGCATACCTATCCTTGCCTTTTTCAGACCAAAAGTACATGATTATAGGTGGCGACATAGAATCATTGAATCATAGAATCAGCAGGTTGGAAAAGACCCATCACATCATTGAGTCCAACCATTCCTATCAAATACTAAACTATGCCCCTCAGCGCCTCGTCCACCCATCCCTTAAACACCTTCAGGGAAGGTGACTCAACCACCTCCCTGGGCAGCCCGTTCCTGTGCCCGGTGACCCTTTCTGTGAAAAATTTTTTCCTAATGTTCAGCCTAAACCTCCCCTGGTGCAGCTTGAGGCCATTTCCTCTTGTCCTGTCCCCTGTCACTTGGAGAAGAGGCCATCACCCTCCTCTCCACAACTTCCTTTTAGGTAGTTGTATAGAGCAATAAGGTCTCCCCTCAGCATCTTCTTCTCCAGGCTAAACAACCCCAGCTCTCTCAGCCGTTCCTCATAAGGCCTGTTCCCCAGCCCCTTCACCAGCTTTGTTGCTCTTCTCTGGACTCGCTCCAGAGCCTCAACATCCTTCTTGTGGTGAGGGGTCCAGAACTGAACACAGTATTCAAGGAGCGGTCTCACCAGTGCCGAGTACAGAGGGAGGATAACCTCCCTGGACCTGCTGGTCATGCCGTTTCTGATACAAGCCAAGATGCCATTGGCCTTCTTGTCCACCTGGGCACACTGCTGGCTCATGTTCAGTTGCTGTCAACCAACACAACCAGGTCTTTCTCCTCCAGGCAGCTTCCCAGCCAGACTTCTCCCAGTCTATTAGCACTGCATAGGGTTGTTGTGCCCCAAGTGCAGGACCCAGCATTTGGCCTTGTTAAACCTCATGCCATTGGACTCTGTCCAGTGGTCCAGCCTGTTCAGATCCCTTTGCAGAGCCTCCCTACCCTCCAGCAGATTCATGCTTCCACACAGCTTAGTATCATCTGCAAACTTGCTCAGGGTGCACTCAATGCCTTCATCCAGGTCATTGATAAAGACATTGAACAGGGCTGGACCCAGTACTGAGCCCTGGGGAACACCACTTGTAACTGGCCTCCAGCTGGATTTAACACCATTTCCCACCACTCTCTGGGCCCGGCCATCCAACCAGTTTTCCACCCAGGAGAGTGTGTGCCTGTCCAGTCCAGAGGCTGACAGTTTCTCAAGCAGAATGCTGTGAGACATATGTGAGACATATTTCAGTCTTGGAGGCTATCACAAAAGCTTCTGTTCAGGCACCTTTTACAGCCCTATATCAGGAAGCTCAGCTCTGTCTGGCATCTCCAGAGTGACTACTGGTTGCAGTAAAATTATTCTGGATTAGTGCCGATGCAACTGTTCTCCTTTTTCACATAAATCCTTCTTTATGATCAAACCTTTCAGAACTGTTCATAGCCTGCACTGGAATTTTAGGGACTCCTGATCCACCTCTTCTGCACTCTAGCCAAACATACTGTGTTCATCATCAAGTTCTGGTTTCCCTTTGTTCTCAAGTGTTCTCAAGTGGTTTCAATACCTTATTTTAAAATATATACAAAATTAGACTGTTGACAACAGCTACCCTTTCCTAACCATAAATATGCTTTAGACATATTCTTTGTTACTGTGTTGGCTTCTTGATATTCTCCAGCAAGCTGATGATCTGTCTTTGCCTCTGGCCAGTCCACCAAACCCAGATAATTGCATGCTAAACTTCTGCCTTAACATTTTTTTTTTTTTTTAATTCCACAGGTATTGTCCAGTTCTCATGCAAAAGTCTTCCAGTTTGGGTGGAAACTGTGATGTCTCAGATGCAACTGCTAGCTAATACTACCAGTTTAATGGCACTTGTACTCTTTTCGAACTTTCTTCTTTAGCTGCTGAGGAATATCTTATTTTATTCCCTCAAAGTCTTATGTGGACTTCAGGTCTGGGTAGAGATTAACGCAAGAATTCAGAATGCATGGGAAAGGAATGTATCTTATGCATTTTGTCTCAGGGGTATCAGTGGTTTCCTGTGTATAACAGAGGTGGAAGAACATGGTTAGAACCAAAATAACCTGTGTATATGTATTTCTTTGCCTGCTTTAATTAATCTTCTCTGCTTGCTCTTATGCTTTTCCCTCATATTTTCCAAACCTTGAACCTGTGTGTGTTTTAGTCATTTAAAAGCCCACCACATTCTTCTTGTTATACTTCAACAGCTTAGTTACATGTAATATCTGAGCAAATGAATCCCAGGGTTAAATACCAGGGCACTAACCTGAAGGCATTCCTTGTGAGGTATCCTTGGCTTCGGAGCTTCCACTCCTTGGTTTCTTCTCATTGTTTTGCAAAGAATCTATCATATTTGCTGTACCCATTCAAAGCACTACTTCCACTTGAACATGCACAAAACCTGAATGTCAAACGCAGAAAGCGCTGGCCACTTTGTAGAAACTTTTCATAAATGTAAATCATATGCATATGCCTATCTTATGAACTCTTCCTCTGTGTTAATCAGCAGAGTATTAAGTGGAGCTACAGCTGCTCTGTGCCACACATCTCAGAGGAAATCATGGTTTAATTTCTGTAACCAGAAGCAGAGACACATCAGAGGCACATTGAGTAATCCGCATGGTCTTTCTGACATAAATTAACTCTATCCTTAAAAAAATCACACTGCAAAATATCACTTTTGCACTTTTATGTGGCAAATAGTGAGGCCATAAACAGTTACAACTTTTTCAGCTGGAAACTGAAAGAACAGAATTTGCATCTTTTTGGATGTTAGACTAAAAGTATTATTTCCTTAAATTCATTAGATGTGTGTTAAATATTTGTAGTAATCAGCCTAAGCATTTTTTGCAAGACATTGGCAATTGGTTCACTCAGCAGAAGTTGTAATTCGCAGGAATCAGGAATTTTACTGGCAGCGTGCTCTGGTGGAGTTGGTGCTTTGGTTAAGGTAACTTTATCTGGTATGAAGTTAAATTGTGATCTTCCCTGCCACTGCAAGATAATTTCTTAGAAATACAGAGATACATTTTTGTTTGATGTACTTTGTGATGTGGATGATTTTCTGCTACTAGAAAGCGGCAGTGACTTGCTCATCCAAAGTAGGGTGAAGCAGGGCTTCTAGGGCCAAGATACTCAGCTACTGCTAACCCAGGAGATATCTGGACTCACAAAGTCTTTAGAGAGAGAGCTCTTCATCTGCCTGGAGTTCAGGTGCAGGCCCAGATAATGACAACCTTAGCATCTTGGTCCCTGACATCTACCATAAGGCCAAGCAGTCATTCAAAAATGTACAAAAATGGTCCCAAGACTGCAGCCTTTTCCAAGAATAAGATATTTGAGTGTGACTTTCCTCTTTCTCTCAGACTCAACAGATTATTCACTGTGTGGTTGTACAGCACTCACAGAGAAGACATTCCTTTTCACTCTTCCAGTCTTGTCAGTCTTTAGTAGGACTTGAACCTGTCTCTCCCCTGTTCTAGGTAAGGTGTTCTGACCACAAGCACACGAGAAAGTCTTATGTCAGGGTATTTAACTGAGTTGACACTTTAATGAAACTGTAGAAGGGGAAATGCCTAAGTAGGGAAATATTGGTGAAAGAAGAAGAGAATTTCCCTTCCCCCCACCCTCCCCCCCATCTGCTGGTCACTCAACAGTTGCACATGCAAGGGAAAATGATGCTACCACCACACTTCCTTCACTACAAGCTTTAAAAGAATAAGCTTGTTGTATGCAAGAAGCAGATGTAGAAAACTACCTCTAATTAAAGGTTCTGGGCTGCAGACCACAGGAAGGAAAAAGGGGGCTTCCAGCCAAGTTGTGTCTCTGTTTGCTAGGCAGGACTGTTTAAGACCTACCTTATTCTGCAACATTTCACTTTGGCTGGCTCTAGACAGTGTATAGATTTTTTTTTAACAATTTATCTGAGACAGTTACTATTTCTATGCATTATATATGTAGCCCAAGTACCTAGGAATCTATTACTAATAGTTAAAATAAACATGCCTTCAATCATTCCAGAGATGATAATTAATTGCCATAACTAAATACCTAATAAAGAGTAACAGCTTCACTTACTCAATAAAATTTAACCTATTAAAAATACCTCAACAGTATTGTTGTTGCATATCATTGGTATTTTGGATTTTCTTTTGGTCGTCTTTTTGTGAAGTACTTGATTACTTATTACTTATTGCCGCAGACCAAACTTGTGCCAACAGCAGCTGATGTGAACACAGGGTAAATTTGACCCGTTATAACTAGATTGACCTCACATGAATAGCTCATTCAAGTAACTCAAGAAAAGCTATTCAGCTCTTTAAAGACCAGTGGTTTAATCCCCTTAAGTTGCTCTAGATAAATGTACATGGCTAAAATGTTTACGTACCTGACCTAGAACAGATGGTGTGTATCAATAGTAGACTTTCTAGATATTTGTCTTTTTACACTGATGTGCATGTGCATTTTCAGTTTGTTAGTTGCTAGATGTCTATTTAATACATGTAGACCAGGGTATGTTTGAGGGAGAAAGAGACAAGACGTCGGCCTGTTTTAACTTTTTTGTCTAAACATTAAGTTTCTATTGAAGCCATTTAGCAAGTACTTTCAGCTTAATAAGACTGCTGACTTTCAGTGTCAATAACTCAACAACAAGCGGGAGTGTACAGCTAAATATACATCATCTGTTTTTACAGGTAGACAGGGTGGAGGCATCAATGAATTGCATTTTCAGGCACTTATCTTTAGAGCACTTAACCAGCCAGTCCCAAAACCACCCACTGAAGTCTCCTTTAGAGACTTCATACCCTCTGCAGATTTCAGAAATATGTTGAAACAGCCCTTGAAAGCTAGTTGAAATCGGTTTTGAATTGTGGTTGAAAATTACGTATTCTGGGCATTCAGCAAAATACAGAAGCACAGGACTGGTGATAATGTAGTTTTTTTGAAAGATTTTTAAAGTCAGTTTGCGCAGACTGCCTATAATTCCCCGTGTTAGGTGCCCCGTGTTTATGAGTGCTGGGAAATATAGAGAGAGAAACATGGGCAAACTCTAGAATAAATAAATATCTGACCTGCACCCAAAAATAACTAAAGACAGTCTTAAATTTTAGGAAATAAAACTATAAAAGCAAATTCATTCTCTTAAACTTAGTCTGAAGTCACAAGAAGTATGACCTCTACCTCTTATTTCCTTTGTTTGCTATGCATTAGCTGTTTGCTGCTCTCTTATTTTCCCCTGCTTTTTTTGCAGAAAAGCTGCGAGACCAGCACATCATTCTTCCATCACTGCACAGTCTGGTGTACCATTAATCAGGTCAGCCAATCAGCATGAAGGGATTAGCATAATGTACAGACACAGTTAATCAGGTCTACTATACAGTTAATCATGTGTATGCTAGCAGTTATGGAGGATTAACCATTTAGGGCACTGGCTTTCTGTTCTGGCTGACTGTGTTTCCTACCTGTTAACTTGCCCTCTCTTATTTTGTGGGATTTTTTCCCCCGTTTATTCTGCCCACCCAAAATGGTAACTGCTTAAAGTATTCCTGTTAAGGCTGCCCATATAATTAAAATAGATTTAAGTAACAGAAAAAAAAAAAAGACAAATCACAGGCAGATTCAAATTTGGATTCAAAATTGGTCTCAGACTGATAAAAATATTATGTGTGATGGAAAAGAAAGATACATGACAGCTTCCTCAGAAAGTGTTCTTTATCTAAAGAGTTATGAATACAAATTACAGTTTAATCACCAAACTTTGTTAATTTCTGAGATAGATTTTGAATTTGTGAACTAACTTTTAGTGGCGAAGGATCTGAATACATTCACTTTTGGTAACCAAAAGCAAAACTCAGCAGTAAGATTCTTTGTCTCTTCACTGGAAATTAGTTGAGACAGAACAAGTAGCAGCCAGAAGTAATCCCACAAGCCACCCTGTAACTGAGTGTTTGTGTATAGTCAGCGCTATTCATACAAGGGCTGAAGGATTCAGTCAGAAGGAAGGGTGGAGTAGTTAGGAGAAAGGGTAGGGGGAGAGGCTGAGTGAGAGGCACAGAAAAAAATGAGCCTGCCAGTGGTTAATTGAGCATATAGATCCCTAATGTGTCAGGCACTACCCTCTCAGATGAAGGAAGATTCTTTTTAGGACACATCTTCCTTTGTTACCATTTTAAGACTAATGAAGCTTGCAATTCATAAACCTGATGCTGGGCACTTATCTGCTGCCAGGGCAATCAGTACAGTAGAAGACTAAAACTTTGTGTGAGCAGGTTTTGAGTCTATGCTTTGGGGGCATATAGCTATAACACAGAATTTTTGCATAGAGTTCATTCTCTGGATAACAGTTTTAGAAGGGAAAATCCAAATGCAAATGCAAGAACATATTACCTAGGTACCTATCATATAGCTAATCTTTAAAATCACATAGTCTTCAGTGTTTAAGAGAACATTTGGGGTATTTTTCTTTTTTTTTAGTGAACCAGGCCTGTTTGCTTTTATAGTCTCTAAACAACAAGGCCCCATTATGCTAAAGTTGTGGGGGGTTTTCCCCCTGCCTTCAGGTCACTTGTTAATGAGCTGAGCACTGGGAGAAGATGGAAGTGATTACAATAGGATACTACAGAGAGATTTCCCTTATATTTCCACAGAATTATGAAAGTGAGCATGAAATAGAAGTTTTATTTATCAGCAGTGCACAAATACACTTCTCTTTGGAGGCTGATGAGAGTGCCTTACAACCAGTTGGACAGAATTCGGGTGCCAGTCAGAGGAGTTCTGGGACCCACCTCAGCCCCGGCTTGTGCAGTCTCTGACCTCCTTAACCTCTGTAGGGCTTCCTTTATGAGCATTCCCAGCCAGATGGTCAAGTCATCAAACCTTTATGAGTGCAAACTCCTTTTTCTGCTTCATAGTTTCTTCCAGCCTTAAAGTAGAGAGGGTAGGCATATGAGGAAAAGAAGCTTAAAGGTGTTAAGGATAAAAACAAGACATAGGGG
This sequence comes from Phaenicophaeus curvirostris, assembly GCF_032191515.1. Taxonomy (NCBI): domain Eukaryota; kingdom Metazoa; phylum Chordata; class Aves; order Cuculiformes; family Cuculidae; genus Phaenicophaeus; species Phaenicophaeus curvirostris. The sequence continues at coordinate 41,978,471 of NC_091394.1, forward strand.
TGGTTTCTTTCTGGATTAGTAACTTAGTGTGATATCTGTGGTTTTGGTGCTGCCTGCCTGTGTCGATTTTATTATGAATGTGCTAAGACCTTTCAGAAAAAAAGGTTGAAGAGAAAAACATAGAATTATTTCCCACAATGTACGTTCATTTTATTATACTACTATACGTGCATTTAGATTTTTTTCTCTTTTAAACCTTTTCTGTTTCTAATTGTTTGGAGCATTTTAAATCCATTTTTTGTGGGTTAAAACTGCAAAAGATCACTGCTCTGGTTTTGGAGGGCTGATCTGTAGCAGTAGAGAATGTTACCTACCTTCACTGGCAATAGGTGACTTAAATTACATAAGGCCTGAGCCCAGCAAAGCAACCTTGTTAACTTTATGAGAACTACAATCCAGTTTCCACCTGCATCCCAAGGAAACAGCCTCACTTATGAGAAAGTCAATTTTCAAGCACTCCTCCAGGAGGAAAGTTAACTCAGTCACCAATTCCTGGATTTAAGGGTTACACTTTTCAAATTAGGGAACCCACACAGAACAGCAAAACATGTAAAACTGCAACATTGCCAAGATATGTTATAACCATCCTTTGATGCACAGAGCTAATTTTAGAACCTTTGAAATAAATTCTTATCACTAGCAGGTAAAGTCAAAAATAGAAGACCCATGAATCTGGGTGAGGTCAGACTCCTTTACAGGTTCAGGTTGATTGGTTTGCAATAAAACCACTGAGATCTGCTAGTTTTTAATGAGCTTTTCTCTGAAGAGGTGAAATTTTATTTTCACTGGGGGTTGTTCTTGAGGGTATGTTTCATGTGTCTGTCTCAAATATTCCCTCTAGACCTTGCTGGTTTCCCACACTAAAAGTCATCAGGTGAGTTGGCTGTTGTTCACCAAGATACAATGTATTATATAAGGCCTTACACCAAGTCTGCCTTAGTGAGAGGAGGGCAACACTCCTTGGATGGTGCTCATTTTCTGCTCAGTTAATTTCACTTGCTGATGATGCAGTCACAATAAATATTTTTAGGATCTACCCTACGTGTGAGAAGAGATTTTGTCTCAGAGGCCACTGAATGTCTTTCAAGGAGAAAGTAAAGAGTATATGCAGGAATTCTTTGCCAGTTTGCTGTAGGAATAGTAGATGCCAAGATGAGACTGAAAACTGTTTAACAAACAAAAAATTTCACCTTAAACACAGACTAGATGTGCCTTGTAGAAGTACTGTTTCCAGAAACTAATACTAGCTGTATAGTTTTGGTTCAATTTCTGTTATTGTTCTTTTTTAGGTTTGAGGATGTGTAGATGCTGTATGTATTGTATGTTATCTTCTGTTACACTAGGAAGAAGTAAAGGATCTAATTTTCTCTCTTCCCATGATACTACTAGGAGATACATAGAGCTAGGAAAATTTAGTGTTACACTGCCAAATTTGATCTCTTCACATTCTTGCAGGTTGTTTTATGGAGTAACTATGGGGATCAGTTTTGAATCAGAAACTTGTTTAATACATACTTGCTAATGGGGTTCCCAAGAAGAAGCACAAATCTAGCACAAATATTATTGGTTTTAAAAATGTAAGTACCTCGTTAGAGAGTACATTTTGTAGTGCTCACCAAAGTCTAGTCTGAGGCCTGGAAGATGCTAAGAAAATCAATCAAACACAATAAAATTTGAGTGAATGTCTTAAAAAACTATAAAGTTCATGTTAAAACAGTATTTTTAACATAGCTTTATTACAATCATCTGGATAGAGTTAACATGTTTAAAAGTTGTATAAATGTTTGCAGAATATCAACATGTCCACACTTATAGTGTAGATGGTTAGTGTTGGATACTTTCATCTTTTCTTGAGAAATCATCCTCACTCACCCCCCACCCTCACAACGTCTTTTTTTTTTGTTTTAAAGAGGAAAGTAACTCTCCAGACACATATAATGCTTTTCTTTTTTCAAAAACATTACGCATGGGACTGGAATAACCTAAGAAATTCAGAGTTAAGTATAAAACTCTGTCCTTAACTCACCCCGCTGTGCTTAGATATTATAGCACATATGGTATGAACCCCCCACTGCTCTGAGGCCCCCTGATTAAGTGCTGCAATACTGTACCTAGACACAATGTAGTGACTTAAGGAAAGAATTTCAGCTTTAACTCTGGTTGTCCTGGTTCATGTGAGGCTGTTAATGTTATTAGAACATAAAGTGGGTGGTTTAATACCTTGTATATGTTGCTTAAATTCAGCAGCAGCTGCCAGGGCTGGATTCCTGTTTTTTGCTTGATGGAAGTGAAATCTTTTTTCTATGTAGTAAAAATAGAGCATGAGACCTCTTTCTAAATTAAATGAAAGTTTTATTCACTGTGGATGAGCTACAAGAAAGCAATGCAATCAGCAAAACAGAAACAAGCTTGGGAGGGTAAAGCTACATCCTTTGACAGTCTAAGCAGACCCTAACAGTGTTCTTGCTATTGTGATCAAAGACTGAGTTCGTCCTTTGGTCTTTGCGTGTTTCTTCTCATTTAATGCTGCTTGTCTGGTAACACCTTACGTGATATTCCTAGCATTTGGCAAAATCTTGGGGTCCTGACCTGAGGCATTTTATAGATGTTATTTGGGAATGCAGCAGCAGTTAGGACAAAGAAATAGGCTACACAAGAAAGCAAGTAAAGCCATAAGGACTGAACCAACAATTTTTTGATAACACAGTTTCTATGTCTGAAGTGTTTACTTGTGCCAACCAAGACCATTTATCACAATAAATTTTACTGACTTTTTTCAGAATATGCTAGATAATTACTAACAAAATTTCACTGACTGAAGATTTGTAAATATAGTTGGAAGAGTTTCCCACAGTAAGAAAGCAAACATCAGAGACTTCTCCATACTTGGTAAATAGGAAAGATTCAAATATGAATGATTCAAGTAAACAAAGTTTCATATGTGATATTTCCAGCTTATTGATCAGAGGTGATTCCTAAGAAGTGTTAGACTTTCAGAAGTGTGCAGCTGTCCAGAGCACTTTCATCACCTGATGAGGCATGCTAAGCTGCGTGTATGCTGTATCCCACATACACAAAGGACAGGTTCACTAGAACACTTCTCTTCCTTAGTCTGGATATACACGTTTTTACAACATCTCTAGGTGAGTGGGATACCCTGGCAGCTAGTCATTGTGTTGACTTAAGAGTTCAAGGGACATCAGATTAAAGTATGCAGGTCTTAAAGTGCTTCAGCACGTAGTGACCATGTCCTGAAGTCCTTGTTTAGAATTGACTCTGTGACTGTGCGTGTGTGTGTGTAGTTTTTTTTCCTGTGTCACCTCTCCCAAGTGCACCTTTAGGATGTGCACTAATACTTATTTGAAACAAAGCTTCTGTTGATACATGCTGGTTTGCTGGCTGGAGATGGGATGAAACATAGAAATTCAAACTATTTTTCGTCTGTATTTTCATTACTTCCATGGACATCCAGGGATAACTGCAAGTTATGCAGATACTCTTCACACACACACCCTTTGCCGAAAGTTTTACCTCTACCACTTTGAAATATCCCTCCCTGTATTTCTGTGGTGCATGCATGGGGCTGAAGTTTTCTGGCAAGTGCAGAAATCCCTGCAGGAGTCTGCACTCACACTTCTGAAGGACTCTGAATTTGTTTAGGGCAGGGGCAGAAGGTTTTTTCCATTTGTAAGAAAGTAATGTTTGTTGTTAAAACTTGAGGAGCCTGTATAACTGATGGGGCAGGGGAGGGAATATATTCATGTTCTTCTTATTAAAAAGCTGTTTAAATGAATATTTCTAATGAAATTAGAGATTTGTGAGTCACAGAACTGTGCTGTAACACTAACACATGCACACTGAGAAAGACTGGAGAAATTGAAATTGAATTTTGCAGATTACACTTAGAAATACAAAATGGAAATAATGAAATAATGTATATGAATACAGAGGAATGTGTTATTCATTTGTCTTTGGGAAATACCTGCAGAAAGCAAGCAGTTAGAGAGGGCCAGTGTTGGGGATGGGGCTGAGAAGGTTTGAGTTGCACCTATGGGACTTTAGCAGGTTTCTGGCTCACCGACTTACTCCTGCATAGCCTGGACTCTTCACACCAGGATAAATGTCATGTTACGAAGATGAATGGAAATGAAGAGCTGTGTAATTATTAGTTTTGCTGTGAGCTGATCAATCATCTGGGATGAACCGCTCACAGAGGTCATGCGTGACCTTTTGGCAGGAGCGTCGCTGGCACGGCAGCCGCAGTTTGCTGGCAGCAGCCGTCCCCCGCTGGCTGCATTATCATGGGCCTGGCAGTGCTAAAAGACGTGTCTGCCTTCCTTGTGACTGAGACACTTATAATTATGACAAATGACTAAATGTGTTATTTTCAGCAAAGCAACGGCAGTCAAAAGGGGTACTTAAGGTTTGTAAGAGGTGATGGCTGGTGTGGCTTTGAAGGCTTTTCCTTTGCTTGACTTAGCGTAGATTGAATCATACATGGCTACCCCACTGGTAGCTGAGCAGCATTTGAAACCCATTTCACACGTCTGCGCTGCCTTACAGCTGCGATGCCTTCTTTTCATCCCCAACAAAACCAGAGCCGGTGGCTGCTGCCCCTTCAAAACAGGCACACAGTTTGGTGGGGGAGACTTTGCTGACTTTGTTTTAATAGGGATGAATGGGAAATTCCAAACACTAAAATGTATTTTACTGGAGTCTTGGAGGTGGGGGGGGTTGAGCAAACAAGGCCCAACAGGAAATGTAGCCCTAATGGTATTTTTACCACCAGAGCAAGCTTCTTCATCCTTAAAGACAATGGAGATGGGAGTAGTAAAATGTACAAGGTAAAACACATGCACATTTCTGGAATTCCATTTGGAAAAGAAACCAAACACCAGCAATATATTTGGTGCCTGAATCTTGTAAATAGACCACAAATTTCTGCTTACATCACTGAAAAATCTGAAGACTAAATGTTCTAAAGACAACTTAAAAAAAACATAAGCCAGGGGTTTGAAGCTGAGCATTGTATAAATATTACTAAACTATATTAGTGCTTGAGTTAATAGTACCAGGTGGAGGAAGGACTGTAAATGTACACATTTGTACAAATGCCTGTACCATGGAAAATAAAGACTAAACTATCTCTTAAACTTAATTTTGTGCTTAGCCCACCTTGAACTGACACAACAGTATTGCTATTGACATTTACAGATGTGAATCATGTTTCATTACCTCAGCTTAAAATGACATACATGCATGCAAAACCTGAAGTAGTGCTGATTTACAGAGTCCAAAATTAAAATACTTGATGCTTCCTTAAATAGCAAAAAAATTACTTTCCACTGGGTTTTTAAATTTTTTTTAATTTTTTTTCTGGGACCCACTATATTTTATGCATTTACAAATAGTATCTGGCAATGCAAGTATCATGAGTGAATCTGTATTCTCACAGTTTGCTTTACTATCACAAGAGATTGCGTAATTTGGGTTGCATGACTTGGACAAGGTTAAGTATTCATGCGCTTTTCAGCTTTCAGCGCAGTGATGAAATCTCTAGTAAAAAAAATCAGCCTGGTAGACAATCCGTGTTTCCTGAAAGATTTGTCACAGCAACAGAGACCAGATAACCAACTAGCATGTAACACGGCATGGGTAGTGCCCAGAAAGACAATCCAGTTCCTGGATGTGCACTACCTGGCTTATCGCACTTCAGATCATCTCCTTTTTTCTGTCTTTTCCTGGCTCACCTGAAGTAGAGCAACTGGGCAGTTGGCATGATCTGTGTCTCGCTCAGCAATGGCACAGGTACAGTTTCGCCTCGCTTTGCACAGATGTTGGGTTCCTAATTCTCCAGTCGGCTGGCAGCAGAGGAGCTGCTGAGGACCCATGGAGAAGTGACAGGAAAAGAAGGCTATTTACCCTTTTTTCTTCCCCCTACCTTTTCTTCGTTTCTATTTGATTATGTGCCCATTTGCAAAGTTAAGCCCCTGGGCAGAGGGCTTGGATTACAAACAGCTTGACAGTGACACTAATTTCATACGCCTGCCACCTTATCCTGTGCCTGTAAGGTCACCTGTTACACCTATCAGTTATGATGGAATATTTTTCTGGTAGCTTTTTTAATTTGTGAAGCATTGGATCCAGACTGGCTCAGCAAAGTCTTAGCTATCCTACTCGAAACAATGAAATAGGATCCAGTCAAGAAATTGTTACGTTTATTTGTTCGTGCCAGATTTCAGAAAACTTCAGTGGGAATGTAGATGCAGATTACTACTCTATCACTAAATTCAGTGTTCTGTGAACACTTTTCATTCTCATCTTGCTTTTCCTTCATAGGGATTATCAGATCATGAGAACTTGAGCCAAAAGAAAAAGAATATTTACACTGGGGAAAATTTGAAAAACCTACTCTCTTCACACCTTTCATACTTTTTGTACTCTACATTTTTATTAATCCTGCTATACTGTACAGGCTACAGAAATCATTGTCTTACAAACTTACTTTAACATTTATATTACCCTGGTTATACTATTGCTGTTACAGTTTATTCTTTCTTGCATTCAGAACCTAAACGGCACACTTCTAAACAAGTCCAATTAAAAGTATTAAGTTGGTTCATAAACAGCAAATAAGATCACTGTAGCCTTTAAATAAGTAACTTACTTTAGGTGCTAAGCTATTCAACATGCTTATAACTGATCTATAGACAAAAAAAGTTTGTGGATCTGCTTTCCTACTTTCTCTCTCAGAACTTTTAAACAAAGTCAGCAGAAAGTCAACAAAACAAAACCAACAAAACCCAATCCTCAAATAGTGACAAATAAGCTTTTATTGCATATCCAAAGTGACTGATGAGACTGATGTAAGGACCAATCTGTGACCATGCTATTAAACTTGTTTTGTTGCAAGGCAGGTTGAGTCCATGTCATCTGCCCGTTGGGAAGGGTCCCTAGTGCACAGCTGCTCCCAAGCCATGTTTCAGAGGTTTCCCAGACAGTATTAATAAGCCTGTACCAAAAAGTTTGCAAAGGGCTGTGCTAGGATTAATTCCTGTCACTGGCCACCAGGAATCTTGCTTGCTGCTCTTTAATTTGCAAAGTAAGGCAAGATCCATGTGTGTCAAGGCCTTTTTGGCGATCTCAAAAGTACATAACCATTTCACTGCCTACAGTTGTCATAAGTGGTCATTTTATTCCTTGAATCTCCTCCTGTACTCAGCGCTAAACATCAGCACCTTCAGATGGGTGATTGCACCATGGCAGTTCCTACAGACTATACAGTCTGTGCCTGTATGTTGACAATAAAGAAAAATCTGGCTCAAATGCAAAGTCTTTTTTTAAAAAAGGCAAATCTCAGACGATGTTCCTTTCTTATTTGATCCCCATGGCAATTGAGGAAACATTGGGTTGGCAGATCTGTGGCTTGAAAGTCTTCTGATTTTCCATTTTCACATTCTCATTTCTTATTTTTATTTAATGGGACATCTACTTAACTCTGTTTTCTGATAATGGCATTTTGAAAGTAAGCACTCAGTTTGTTTTCTCCTTTATTCTGATTTCCTTCAAAAATCTAACACTCACCCATATTATAGTGATTTAATGTCAGCAGAAAATTTATTTCAAAAATTCTTTCAGATTCAGTGTTTTAATCTTCTTGTTCTTTTTATATTTTACTTTTTCCTAGATTGCATTTTTCAGTTATACATTTGTTGCGTGCCGTCAGCATTCGGACAACCCACCACATTTTCATTTCTAAATTCTTAGTATTCAAACCCTTTTTGAATTTCACTGTAATATATAATGGGAGAGAGAAAGAGAGAAACTTTAAAGCAGTTTTTCAACCTCCAGAAAGTCTCAGCAATAAGCTCTCTGTTTTCTCCAAAGCCCAATCCCTAGTGTCAGCATGATCACAGTAAATAGGAAGCCTATTAAGTAAATGACAGATAGAATTTGAAGGGTTTTTCTTTTGCCAGAGTTCACAGCTGTAGCAAACAGTTAGCTGCAGATCTAATTTCTAATTATGACATACTGGGAGTGGAGGAAGTTGTCAGTTTTACTTGTTCCTTGGTGAGAGACAGAGTGATTTTATACTTTGTGGTGCCAACCAAACCATCCTCCTCTATGTCAAATCTAAGAATAATCACTGCATATTACATGCTAAACAGGTGTGATCAGCATTTCAGAATTACTGCTAGGTTGTTATCAATATGACCAACCAACAGCACAGGAAAATAAATACTAGCCCTGTTCAAACACAAATGTTTTTTATTTTGGGGAATGAACTAAGTGAGATTTATTAAATTCTGTTTCTATGCTGGGCAAATTATTTAGGATACATGTGTCTTTTTCTGTATTGAGCTTCTACCAAATTAGTTATTACAAAGACAAGATAGGGCAGAGAGTCTGGACGTGTGACATGCCTTAAACACAACCTGAAATTGCTGAAGTCCTTCCAGGGCACTTCTTAATCCAGAAGTGATCGTGATGTTAGAAGAGGGATGCTTAAGCAAGAGCAGTTTTGTTTGCTAATGCAAACAGATGTGGGGATGAACTATTGAAACTAACAAGTGTATTTAATTCCCTTCAAACATGGAGGGCTAAAGGCTGAAACTATATAAAGGAGGCTCTTGAAGTGGACCAGCTGCCCAGGCCTTTTAAGTAATCTGTACCAGCATCTTCCCCCATTTGTCCTGCTGATTATTGCTTGATTGATGAGCTGGTGTGTGCAAAGTGACCACCTGAAAGTTCTGCAGGCTTTAAGAGCTTGGTCAGTGTGTATTTGACCCTTAGAGGCCATGGATCAAATATCAGGGCTATATGCATTTCAATAACTTTGTTTTGATACTTGAAGGGGAAAAAAATTATTCACACTAGGGGGAACGAAGGAGATTAAATATTTATGCTTGAGAGCATCTCTGAAAGGATCTCAAGTGACTGCTGTCACCAGCCTCCTGGTCAACTTTTCTTAGCTTGAGCCCCTTCGCCTTTTCATCTCAGAAGGGTAAAATATATATTATTGTGAGGAAGAATAGCAGAAAAGCTTTTGTAGCAGATTGTGAAGAGATTTTCAGTGAGTGGCCCCTTTTGAGGGAGGAATGGGGGTTTCCTGAGAAACGAGTATTCCACACTGTAACCTGATTCAACAGGGCTCTAGGGTGGCCAATAATTACTAAGAACAGGCAAAAGTTTTGTTTCCTGCAACTTCACATTCAGCAGGTTACATAAAAGAAGTTTGTTGGTCCTGTCCCCCCAGCCTGGAAATAAAAATTAACGGAGGAAATTGCTGAATTTTAAAACACTTCCTATGTAATTAACACCTCCCCCCCCAAAAAAAAAGTCTGCTTTCTCAAGCAACAGTTGTGATATGTAAAAATTAAACAAAAAAGTTCATATGTGAATATCTCCTTCCTTGTGATGTGAATATCACCGGCAAATTTCAGAATATTGATAATGGAATTCGTATAATCTGAATCTGCTGAATGATTACCCACATAAACACGCTTAGCTTGTGTGCTAAGAAAATTGCATGTATTTAAGAAAACCTTTACATCTACTGAGATTTATTTTTCAAAATTTAATGTGTGAAGATGGTCTTTCAGATCCCAGCAAGTAAAAACATATGTTTATACAAGTAGCAGCATATGTTTCACTCTAATTTTGCAAAGACTTTTCTTCTGAGAGATCGTATCTTCTGACAAAGAGTAAGCCAGATTTTTACATGACATGTAATCCACACTTTCATATACATTTTAATATGGCCTATGTGAATGCAAAAACAGTTGACTCTAGATTAGGTTGTGTGTACATAGATGTTTAACCACACATGTATGCAGAATTGAGTGAGATAATTAGCACGTGCTCACCTCCCCTCTTGTCCCTTGCTTACCTCCCTCACTCCACAAAAAAAACCCAAGCCTTAAGCATGCTGGAATAAGGATGAGATTCCACTGTAACAACCTTATTCTGGGAAGAAAGCTAATGCCATTGGTTACTTGTAGAAATAAATTTAATAGTGTGGTTGAATTTCATCCCTGTCTGTGTTGACATGAGCACTGTATATCACTGTATTGGGTGGGCCAGCTGCCTGTGAAGGGTGATCCATCCACATTAAGCATATCGCAGAAGTAGCTACTGTGCCAAAAATTAACCTAGTACTAATTTAGGGAACTGCTTGCAATTTGAGTTGATGGAAGATTCAAAGGCCCACTTGAGTCATAGTGATTATAGATATTTTATTAGTTAACCATCCTTCTTGTTTAAAATCTTGTTTAAAATTATGGAATAGCCTGGATTTGTTTTTCAGGCCTTAAGTCATTTTTATGACTCTTTTCTGAACCCTTTTAAATTGATCAGCCTACTTTTGAAGTGGATTTAGCAGGCTATGCTGGTAATGGCCAGCCAAAACATAAGTAATGTTCCTTGCCTACTTCTGTTTAAAGCCTGCCTTTTCCCAACACTCCCTTCCACTGTGTTTTACATTGAGAATTTGCATTTGCTGTCAGAGTCATGCAGTTCAACAGAGAATATCTCTATTACGACCAACTATTGCCTAGCATGATCTCCAGATCTTTTTCAAAATTTTGGTTTTTTCTTCCACGTTTACTTTTTTAAAAAAATGATAGGATTATGTTGCTCCTGAGTATGCTGAAATTTATTAAGTCTATGCTAGTAGCTCTTAGCCAATTCTTCTAAGATTCCTTAACCCACTCTTATAAGGCTTCTGGAGGAAATTTGTGCAGAACTTCAAACTTTAAAATATTTACTTCTAGTTAGAATTTGTTAACACCCTTAGAAAAAAGGAAAAAAAGAAAATACTGCCTTCTTTTATAAGGTGTTATGATATCACTACTTTTTATTTCTTAAAAAACAGAAGCATACATATTTGCAATCAAGAATTCTACCTTTTCTGCACTCAGATTGGGAAACTTCACATCACATTCTGTAACAGTTTATTCCATTTTTGTATTCCATATAATATCAAAATGCTGTGCTGCCACTACTGTTTGACTTCCTCACTTTCTTTCCTGACACTCCCTACATTTCTAGTGTATTTTTAAATGTGAATTTTCACCTTTTATTTGATGTGATTTTAAATGAAGCAGAGTTTACAGTCTTGAGCAGTTTGAAAAGCCCACTGTTTCATAATTGAACAATTATTATTTTCAGTTACACCATCATTACCTATCTGTTTTTTCCTTTCCCACTCTATTTTACTCATACCTGCTTTCAACTCTGGCAATTCTCCCCTTTAAAGTACCACACATACTTCTAGTTTACACTTAGATCTACATACACTATGACAGTAATGTATTTTGTGCATAGATCACTATAGACTGTTTCTTTAATTTATGCTTTCCTTGGCCTTCAGGAGTTTTTTTCCTTACCTTCTTAATTTATGATGTATCAACTTACATTAAATCATGACCTTGCTTGACACGATGCATCATAAATGTTGAACTTTTTTAATGAGTGTGTTTGTGGTATGAGTGGTGTGGATAATCAATCTTGAATTGAAAAGGAATGAACACAGAATGAATTCTTGAAACCATTTAACATTTTAAATTAATATCAAAAAGGGGCCAATATGCTTTGACATATATAAACCTAACACAGTTCTCCAAGTAAAGGTATTATTGCATGGAGAATTTACATATAAGTGTCCCAAAAACATGCAGTGTTGCAAAGCACGTGCTTTGCAAAACTTCTGCTGCTGTAAAATCCTGAGTATAGTTACTGAGGAGGTTTATTATACTTGCGTGAAGTCCAATATAACAAATCATGTTTTAATTATACCTTGTATTTGTGGACAGCTGATACTAAAAAAAGTTCTCTTTTAGGTAGTCGTGGCACAAAGGTCCAAACCATATGATGATTTGCAAATGAAAATGCTAATGTTTGTTACATTTAGCTGCAAACCACTAACTCAATACTGAACACCAAGATGTTCACATGGATTTCCTCATGTCGATGGTCTCAATTCAATTCAGGCCTGTAATGACAAAAAGTGCTGAATATTGCAAGCATCCATGCTATAATCAGTTTAATTTGTGATTTTGCTTGGTTAGATATTGTTTCTAGAATGATATATACCACTAGACTCCTTACCCTCATAGCAAGTGAAAATAATTTCACATCAGGGCAATGAGAGACTCTAACTTGACCTGTTCCAATCAGTGCAAAAGTCATTGACTGACTGAGTCAATGTGTATTATCTTCAAAACCTGCATGCAGAAGGCTAAAGCTAGAAGCATTCAAATGATGAATGTTTTATTATTATGCTCAATTAGATGATCAAAATCCATCCTTTCTGCAAGACTATTGCTTCTCACAAATGTCCTCATCAGAGGACTAGCTTTCCCTTTTTCCTGCACTGGTACACCTAGGGCTAAGTTACATGGTGTTTCTCCTGCAGCAAGGATGATTTAACAATTCTCCATGTAATTAGCCCCATAGTTGCCCTTATGTTGCTTCATATTCCCAGTAAGATACATGTTACAAGCAAAAGAAACAGTCTCCAAAACTTTTCAGATGACAAGTCTTGTCTTGTGTGCTGTTGTGCAAAAATAATCTAGAAAGAGAAGGGGCGGGGGGGTGGTGGGCAGGAGTGTCTCTTTGGTTGGGGGAGTGTGGGTTTTTTTATATTTTAGTATATATACAATGGTATGTTCAATGAGAAATACTCATTGTCACACCTTTGGGTGTAAAACATATGAGTATAGGCAAATACTGTTGCCAGGTAGGACCCATAGTGGTAAGACCCTTCTCCCCACTCTCCTTCATCACTCACAAGCTCAGGAACACATAAGGATATACACAAGCTGAGTTTGTCTATAAGGTCTGTGTCTTATTAGGTAGAATAAGGCTGAATTTTGTAGGGAAAAGAAAAATACGTTTACTACTTTAGATACCATTTCATGTGAACTATCTGGGCTCAAGTATTAACACCATTTCTTGAGGCATTGCTTTGAGTATGCACCATACACGCAAAATGCAGTAATTGCAACTGGAGCTTGCTTGGAATTTTTGTGCTAGCCATTTTTCAACTATATATTGAATATGTCTGCTGCATTGTGCAATGCGAAGTAGGATATCAGATCTAGCTTGTATATAAGTGCATTTGAATCGCATTTTTTCTGAACTAAATTACCAACCTGAGAAGTTTCTTGTTCAGAGTTGGCACGAGCCAAATATCATCTGTGTGCCTCTAAAGAGTGAGTCTGTGCCCTGTGGAGCTCTTTTTCTGGTGGATGTTCTCCAAGTATGAGAGTACAACACTATTTTTTCAGTCTGATAGTAAATTACAGTGTTTTAATGACAACCATCACATGTGATAATCTTTGAGAGAAAGGTGATCTACAATGCAATGAAAACTAACAACTATTGGTCATGTACAGTGTCTTTTAATCTGTTTCATGCTTTCTAACTACAGGAAAAGAGCACCCTGAGGGTCCAAACCAGAAAAGTGCTTATCTTGTGCTCAGAAAATCTTAATGTTTAGTGCTTTAATTCCATCATAGTTGAACGCTAGCTTAGATGTTTTTTATCATGTCTTAACTACTGGGTGGTACTATGCTATACTATGATGACCCCTGTCCAATAAATGAATGCTAAGACTTCATTTGTGTAATTGTAACCTTTCAACTCATACTTGTTTACAGCTGGTAATTCCACTTATACGTCTGTGTTGTAATGCTACATCATCGCATACCTGAGACCATTATGCACCATGATCTGTTACCATTCACCACTGGAAAATTTCACCCTTTAAATTCCCTGGCTGGATTTATTTCAGCTGTCTGAGATTTGTTTATAGGCCTTATAAGAGCAGAATACTGAAAGTTTGTTCCTAATTTGTTTCATCATGTTTCAAGATAGAGAAATTTGACAAAGCTGCTAAACTGAAGTGAGTCAGAGCTTCAGCATTCCTGCAGGATTCTTTTATGAAGAGAGGCTTTTAAACAGTTTACAACGTAATCAAGGCAACAGTGGAAAATCTTCTGGGTAGAAGAAAAACAAACAAACAAACAAAACAAAACAAAAAGAAATAAAATGCGAAACACTTCAGCAGAAAGTAAGCCTCCCCTATGAGCAAAGTAAATGATTTAGTGGTTTTCTTTTCATGTTAAATGAGGCAGGAGATCACAAACTAAAAAACACTTAAATATGATTTTAAAATTAATTATGCTTCACCCCCATAATAGTATTTAAATTGCATTTAAATTGGAAATGCATGCATTGGGTTTGTTGCACAGTAAATGCATTTTTATTCAGCATCTAAGTGGAGCTAGGCTTGGTTTGTGAGATATACTCAGTTTAATCTTTGTGTTCAACATGAATCTCATAGAAGGAAAAAAGAATCAGGAGCATATAGTCTGCTGTTAATGTGTAGAATGTTAGTTCTGTTGTGTCAAAACCTTTTTTTTTAATTTGCTAATCTGCATTTTATTCTGTAAGCTATTTAAAAATAATCATATTCAGTGTAAATTTTGCTGAACAAAAATACCTTGGTTCAGTCTATGATCAGACTGAAAACATAAAAATAGTTCATGGAAATCCACAGTTATGAAGTAATACCAGTCATCATTGCAACACTCTCTATTCTAGTGAAAAGGAAACTCCAGCTTTCCATTGGCATAGCTATTATTTTCTTCTGGAATAGAGATAGTCCAACTATTTGCCTCACTATTTTTCCATTAATGAAAGTGAAAGCCCAACAGTCCTAATCAAGAGGCAGGAATGCATGACGTGTCCACCACTTAAATATAGATGCTGATTGATTTGATCCCAGTCAGGATTTGAGTTGAGGAGAGTGAAGGCTAAGGGGTATAAAAGTAGTGTGTGCTCAGGTGCTGTTACTACCAGAATGATCACTAGCATTGAAATAGTCAGGACTGTAACATGAAGTAGACACAGACATTGTCACTAAGTACATGGTGGATATATACTGCAATAGGCCCCTGAAATTCTTTCTTTAGTAATTACAGAACATCAGACTTGGGTGCCTGCTACAGATGCTTCAAGGCTATAGATTTTAGTGGTCAGCTTCTGTGCCTAAATACTTTAGTGATTGTCTCTTAAAACACAACTTTCTCCTTGGGCTTTCCAAATAGCTGCAGAATGGCTTTTGCAGATTGTAGCTGCCTGTGCAATACGGGGAGAGGTGGGCAGGGCCTTCAGAAGGAAAGCAGGTGCCCAACAGCTATTTATAGTTGCTTATGTGCAAATTTAAGTGCCTGAAAACTTCTTCTGAAGATTTGCCTATCCATTGCAACTTCTCAGTTCTCTCTCAGGCCTGCACCTTTTGGAATTTCCCAGGTGACAATACCCACACCTATTTCACTCAAGAGGTTCAAGCAGTTAGTTTATTCTTTGATTAGTTACATAGAAATCTATGAGTGAGTTCCTGCAGCACTTGATATTGAGCCATTAGAATCCCCATCACTGCTGTGTGCCTGAGGTTCTCCCAAAGGACCACAGCCTTCAATAAGATGTGAGGTACCTCTGGAGCATAGTCCTACAGTTAAGATCCTTAAAGGACAGGGAGGATCCTGCTTCCCATTTTTATTGATGTCTCGGAGCGAAAGCCTAAAATTCTCAGTGCCATATGAGAATATGGCATATGAGTCAGGTGGGGATCCAGCCTTTAATAAACATTATGTCTTGAAACAAAATATTTGTGAAACAAAACATTTGAAGGAAACAGGGTGTTAAATGGCTGTTTCAGTGTCTTGTACATCCAACATCCAACATGTGTTTTAAGGTGACAGAAATCTAAAGTCATACATAAGTGTCCCATCTGCCCTGCCCTTCTCCCTTCTCTATAGCACCCCAAGATGCTCCAGAATCAGATGGCACTAAAAGTGAGGCAGGAACTCATCAACCAAAAGAGAGGTCTGGAGTAAGGAAACCCATTTGCTCCCATATGTGCACATTGTCCAGTGATCCCTCCCAGTGACCTTACCCTCTGGGGACTTTGTATGCAGGGACCTCTGAGTGTTAATTCTGATTGATTTGCCACGCTTTTAGATGACTGTTTATATCATCCTTTGTCCTCAATGACCTTTCTGTGACCACTCAACAGAGCACTCCACTCCATACACTTCTATAGAAGAAGAAAAATTCTAACGATTATTGCAAAATTGGTCACATTAGCTGTCGTTTCTTAAAAAATCAGTCACAATTGACTGAGGTCAACTGGGAAGCCTATATGTGGATTAAACAAATGGTAACATTGAGAAATTTTGCTTAAAAGGCAAAATAATACAGTAAGTATATGATTTCCAATATAAAAGACAAGAAATATTTCTTTGACTTGTGTAACCTAGTCATTTCTTTTGAAAGACAATGCATTCAAATATGGAGCATTATCTTCAATATGACTACAAAGGGCCAAGTGCTTATGTTCTTGATTTTTCAACAAATGAGTAGTAGCTGTTCAGTAAGTAAAATATAAATACCAATGACTATAAGATATTGCTAACAACTAGCTAGCATTTTGTCATACCTGTAGCACTGGTTTTTAATATTAATTCAGAAATCTGATTTGCTTACCTGTTTTTTATTACTCTCCAGACAAAGGAGGAGTCATTGTTCAGTAAGGAGATCTGAATATACTGAATTTCACAAAGCAGCCACCAAACATCTTGGTCTATCTTGCTTTAGCTCACTGAACTCTGTACATCTAACTTGATTGTGCTCTGTATCTCTCCTTCTGTCATTCAAACAGAGTGTTCACTTCACCAAGAGCATTTCTGAGTATCAAAAAAGTAAAAATCTGTACATCACCCTCAGTCTGCAGTCAGACTGCTGACTTCCTCTATTTAGCAGTTCTATTTATTGCTTTCATGGCTTTAATCAGGATATCCTATAGATCATGATGATGATTATTATTATTATTATTATTATTATTATTACTGTTACTGTTATTGTTATTGTTGTCATTGTTACTATCCAAGAAAACCAATTTATTGTCAAGGTAGTATTTACCTCCCAAAATACCCTGCAGAAAATGCTGTCAGAAATGATTCCTTAATAATGACAGTGAGATTGACAGGACTTTTTTGCCGTCTTAATACAAGCACAGAAAAACAATTACTGTTTTCTATGCTGAAAAGGCTGCAGTCAAAATAAGAGGTAAAATAACGTATTAATTAATGTTTTAGCTGTATCTCAGTACGGCTACTGTTAATTTAGATTTTAGTATTAGAATTCATTCTTTAGCAGTCTATAGCAACTTAAACAAAAAACATGCCTCACAGAGGCCTCATATCTTCCATTTTTTGTAGAATTTTTCACAGAAGTGATGGAGTTCTGCAGGTTTGTTATTTTGCCTTCAAACACATACAAACTACTGACCTAAAGATAGAGTACTTTTGGCCAAAGACTGATCTCATATGAAAGATTTTTTTTTACCCCATCAAGAAAGCCAGAGTTTAAGAAACTTTTGTCTCTGAGCTTTCCTTCTGCCTCCCTCAATTTTCAGTCTTTTTTACTTGTACAAGCAGCTGCAGCAATTAGGATACAGATGGAGGAAAATAAATAAACTAATAAGATGTGGATTTGAACACATCATTGATAGTTCTTGTGGCTGGTCAATAATACTAGGAAAAATACCATAAGCTGAACCTTAATTCTTGTGGAGCTACACAAAAGAACCTTGCTTTTAGATCCAAAATGTAACCTTAAGCTGCCATAAAGGCACTGTAGTTCCCATAACATTGGGCAAAAAGATGGGCATAAGGGACAAACAAGAGTAAATGTATGTAAACCCAAAGAGAGAAAAAAAAAAAGAAAAAGAAAGGTGCACTATGTCCTGAGAGGATTAAAGCCTAATACAGTCCCAGGCCTTCTTCCTCGTGGTGGTAGTCTTATCAGCTCCACCTGGCCATGAGGCATTGCAGCAGCATATCAGAGGATGAACTGTGGACTCAACCAGGAAGGCAGACACACAGGTGTGTCTAGCTTATGTTTGCTTCAGGTAAAACTCATGCTTGGATCCATGTAAACAGCTAGGTGACCTACAATGTCTTTAAATCACAGGTGAATAAAAGTCTGCATTTAGGGAGTACGGTCTTGTGCCCATAATCAAAAGGCAATGTAGGCAATAGTCCATGAGAGCTCAGAGACAGATAACTTTGAGCTGTTGAAAATTGGTCTGTTTTGTGCCACCAACATCAGTACCTTGTAGCATCAGAGGATCAGAACAAAACTTAGATTTTCTACTCTGCTCACTTCAGAGCCCAACCAGCCATTCTTCTAATCTACTTTAGATACAGAGGTAAAATTCAGGCCCATGGTAAAGCTAAAGAAAGGCTGAACTCTGAGCTTCACCTAAAATAAACAGGTTGTCAGGGATGGGTGCAGTGGTCCCAGGTAGCCCGTATGAATTTATCTCCATTGACAAATATAACAAAGTGAATATTCGTTTTTCAAAAATGCACATGGAATACTTCTAGATACAAAAAGAAAAACAAATAAAAAGCGAGAACATATTTGGATACGGGCTTTACTGTCTCATGGTGAACGAAATATAACAGTTTTACTCAGGTAAAACTTCCATTTATGTTGCCTGGAGCTTTACCTAAGTAATCACTAAATAAACTCAGCACAATTTGGCTCTAAGTTTGTTATTGTTTTCCAATGAATGGGTTTTGCGGACATATATATCATTTAAGTATCTATAAATTTAATTCATTAACAGAAATGTGTAAATTTCACTGAATAAGCTGTTTGGCCTTAATAGGCAGGCTATGTCTTGCAGTACTAAGCAGCTTGGACTCCAGCAGTATTGTCATGGAAAAGCAGAGCCTCTGACAGTGAAACTCCCAGCCTCCTTCTACCTCTACCTTCTTCCCTTCTCTCCCAGGTTAAGCAGCTGAAAAAAAGCTTAAACCATTTTGGTGAGGCAGACCTGCATTAGGGCCATACCATACCTTATGAATCTGTCAGTCTCCTTGCATAGCTGTTACCAAAGGCTGTCACTGTGTTTCTGCGCCTTAAGAATGTTCTGCTTGGATTGTCTGCACTCTTTCTCCCTTTTAAAAAAAAAAAAAAAAAGGCAGACTGAGAGGCAGCCTGTACAGTTCAGATCAAGGATACTTCTGCAGCAGTTTGCTCAGCTCAGCCTGGGAAGTTACCTTATTACGTCTCAGTTTTTACCTTGTCATTTAAAAGCAGAGTGAAATTTATACCCTATAAGAGAAAATATCTCCAGTGAATATACCTGAAGTAAGCATTCTGTCAGGTTTCGACTTGGGAAGTAATCTGCAGCTTGACAAGATCCTTCCTGAAGCCAATACTTTATCTACTCATATGTACTGCTGGGAACCATCATCTTCCCAACAGCTGCCCAGCCTTTGCCTTTGGGCAACATGAACCCACTTTCAGGAACTATTTTTATTATTATTTATTATTCCTATTGTGCCATAATGATGTTTTCCAGACTAATGAAGAAGACAGTTGCAACTTGCAAACTCCTTTGAACAATAGTTTACTGCTACTGCCCTCCAAGTCAAGCTCTAGTTGTATAATTATAGATTGTTGGAGAGATAGAAAATGTGCAAACACATATGGAGATAGCAGCACAAGTAACAGAGAGAAAAAGTTTAATTTATTTGGTCTAATAGTTTCAGTTTCTGAAAAATATACAAGTATAAATCCACCCATGAAAAGTAAAAACTTTCCTATAAGGGGAACTTTTGGCCAGCACTGCACATGGAGTAAAGGAGAGTAATCCTCTGGAAATCAATGGGCGAGTTACACAACTGGAGAATTTGCCTTCAATGAAAATGTTTGTGGGAGTGCTGATTTGCCTTTCTTCTTAACACATGCTGCTGGGGTGGGGGAGCATGTCTGTCCAGTGGTCCTGGGCTTCTTTTGTCAAAGAGGGAGGGTTGACTGAAGTCTTTAGGTAGACAGGAAAGGTTGATGAGTAATTTTACATAAGAGAAATTCTCAGTTTAAAACAAAAAACATACCAAATGCATTCCTACCAAACACTATAGCTAATCTTATTTGCGTTAGAGTTTGCTTTTGTTCAATCTAGAGAGGAAGAAAGTTTGTCCGAGAGCCACATTTTAATACTTCCATCTCATAATAGAATATTTACAGGTATGGGCCCAAATGACTGTAGACACCCTACCATTTTAATGCAAATTAGGAGATGAATGCTCACGCGAACAATACAGAAATGCTTCTACATGACTTCCTCCCATTGAATTACTGATATAAGGCCCCTCTACATGGTATAATACTGACAGCAGGGAAAGGTTTCCCCTAGTCTTCCCTCATTCCTTCCTTCTGAATAAAGTTATTAAAGTAGATCAAACTAATTAACAGTAGCTTATCCCTATTGATTGAACAAATCCCTGTTGTGGAGGTGCTGTAGGAATGCCTTTACTTCATTGTGAAAAATCTGCACTAGGGAGGACAGTATAGTTGATTGTTGACTGGTTGCTTTTAGGGATTTTACCCATTATTTTTCATGTTTCTTGGGCATGTTGAAACTATATGTAAAGGTATATAAATATGCATATAGAGGTATCTTTTGCTGAATCATTTTTGGTTAATGTTTGGACGTAACATGGGAAAGTATAAAACCAAACAACATCCCCTACAATGACTCTACATGTTTTTCTTTTTTAGTCTTGAATATGTAAAATTGCTAACATAAAAATCACCTGATCATTTAGTTTAACTAATATCTTCTCAGTCAAATATTTTTAGGAGTATTAGGAGAAAGCTTAAGAGCAAAATGTTCTTGTTTTAAAAAAACTTAATACTGTAAATTATTTTGTTCTAATACTACTATAATAGTAATCTAATTGCTTTAGGTAACATAGATCTCTACAGTCTGCTTGTACAGTCTGCTTTTACACTATATTATTGTTGCTCTCAGCAACCTGTTTCAGCGTCACACCACACTCACAGGAAAAAATTCTTGGTAATATCTGATCTAAATCTCCCCTCTTTCATTCAGCTTCAAACCCTTTCCCCTCCATCCTGTAACTGCACTCCTTGATAAAAAGTGCCTCCCCACCTTCCCTGTAGACACCCTTTACGTAGTGGAAGGGTGCTACAAGGTCTCCCCAGAGCCTTCTCTTTCCTAGACTAAACAAGCCCAGCTCTCTCAGCCATCCTCATATGGTGGGTACTTCAGCCCTATGATCATCTTCGTGGCCCTCTGGACTCACTCCAACAGATCCATGTCTTTCCTGTGCTGAGGACTTCAGAACTGAACACAGTACTCCACGTGAGGACTCATGAGAGGAGAGTAGAAGGGTAGAATTACCTCCCTCGACCTGCTGGACACACTTCTATTGATGCAGCCTGGGATACGGTTGGCTTCCTGGGCTGCAAGAGCACATTGCCGGCTCATGTTGAGTTAATCATCCACCAGGACTTCCAGGACCTTCTCTTCTGTGTTACTCTCAATCCATTCTTTGCCTAGCCTGTATTTGCATTTGGGATTGCCCTGACTCAGGTGCAGGACCTTACACTTGGCTTTGTTGAATTTCACGAGGTTTTTTTCCCTACTATTTTTGTGGCTGCTATGCTTAATATTTCAACAGTAAGGTAATATTTTGGTTCCCCTTAAATAAGATAGTAATTTTCTTCTAAATTCTTTATTCTTACTACTTTTTTATTATTATTGTTTTTAATTAGGACTAGTCAAACGCTGTTACTGTGTGAGATGTGAACAACTTGACTGACAGGAATATCCATTCAAATTCAAGATAACTCTTCTACCTTCAAGTACTTATTATTTTAAAAACACATTGCAGTCAACAGGGCTAGATGGCTGTTGTTTTCTTGGATTTTTGTGTTTGTTAGCTGGGCTTCATGAGTAAAATGCATTCAGGATGGAGATACAAACATGCCTCTATTCCTTAAGGGCTGATTGTCCAGGCAAGAAGTACTTGTGATCTCTCAGGAGAGTTGTGTGTGCTAGCCCTGTGTGTAGGCAGGAGATCATATTGGGGCAGCCTGGAAAACATCACAATGCAAGTATATCGTTAGGTAGTGCTAATGAGCTCTGAAGACTGATGAGATTGGTACAAGGAGCTTCACATCCTGGCTCTGGGGTCTGCACAGCTGAATGCTGAGAAAGGACCATTCTGTCATGCCCACAGTTAGAGAGGGCTAATAACTAGTAGGGTAGGGTTTTGTCATGGGGCCACCCAGTATGCATGCTTCATCAAGATTATAAACTATTTACTAATCTACCATTGTCTCATTGCTTCATTAGTTGCATGTTGCAGTGTGGGAAAATGTTTCTGGTGCCCTAATAGGAAACAGAAATGAGTCCCTGCACTTTGCCCAACAGCTGGATATCACAGGCTGAAATCCAGTGTTGCAGGCAAATAGGCAACTGAGAGAATATATGAGATTAAGTGTAAAAACAATTCACAAACAAATTTAGCCTTTTGCCTAATGAACAATACAATAACTTCTGAAAAATATTAAGCTTATATGCATGCCTATTTCAGTATTTACACTAGATCAGACCTCTTTAAATAGGGCTTTAATAAGTTTCTAATGGTATATAGACAGAAGGGCTGCACAAGCCCAGAGCTGCCCAGAACTGCTGCACATGTCTAGGTCTTATGCTGGCATCTATTGCAAGTATTCTGAATATGGTGTGTTTGCTGCTGTTCACTTAGAAACAAAGTGCTGGCTAAAATCTGAGGATATTCATTATTAAAGCTTGCTGGGCCTGGCTGCACCACACTGCTCTGCTCGTTTCACTCTCACTGCTGCTTTATTAATTTTTGTGGTATTTGTATGCAAGTGTTCAACAATAGACCATGCTAGAATCTTGTATTGTTCATTGGGTACAAAATAAAGACAGTCTCTTGCTGATCCTCTTCCAGTATTGCATCAACAATCTGTCTAACTTCTCTCATGTGTAGCTCTTACTATTGTTTCATTCCAAGGGGGAATATAATCTGTGTAATCCAATGTTTGAATTACAAGAATTTCTGTCTACAGTCAGCATTGTAAACCAAGAAATGCATTTAAAAAAATAATGTCTTAGCAGTTTGGTTTGGCCTGCCAAGCAGGCTCTTGTTTAAAATGTATATGCTGCCTCATTGAAGATGAGGCATGGATTTAGACAAGAACACACATTTCAAAACCTATATATCCCTAATGCAATTCATTAATCTTCAGACAAACCCATGAGTCTGTTTCAAAACTATTGAGGTCTTTGCCTAGTAGTAGGAGGAACTGTCAATTCTGCGGTTTCACGATCACTGTCTTTAAACAAAAAAAATAAAATGACCGAAAGGAGTAAAATTAATAGAACAGCATGTCATGAAAGAATAAAGAAAGAATAAGAAAAGAATAAACAGCAGCAACCAAGCAAGGAATGTGTGAGCTACACAACCAGCAAAAGAGATGCTATAAAAAAACCACGTATCATTCGCTTGAGCCTTTACTGGAAGGAAACTTAAGTACTGTGAATTTTGCACAACCTTACACTTTCGTTTGAACATTTCAAATGGGTTGAAAAGCATAGCAGACACCTTTGCTTGCATTCATAAATAGGCTCCCACCTCATATTAAAGGCCTGAGTTTAATTTGTTTAATATTCCCACCACTAACGATGCCTAGTTAAGATATGCTTTTAAAAGTTTGTAACATTATTTTAATGGAAAAATGCCAATACTGCTCTAAGAACTCTATTAGATTTTCCCCCTGTTAAATTAATGTTACTAACTTTTAATGGATGTTGTAATTAGATGTTATTATTTATGGGAATATTACCGAAATTAAAATCAGACCCTGAGAGAGAGACAACTTATGTTTACAAGCGCATTAAGCATTAGTATCTGGACATTATACATACAAACTGGTGGAGCCAGGTGGCCTTTGCTTTGTTTTTCCCCTGTAACCTGCTACAGAACCAGGCACACATAGTTTTGTTAGCACATAATGTCTGCAAGAACAGCACAAGTACTAATGCACCCACTTACAAAAGGAAGTGAGGGTTTGTCCACCAGCTCTGAGTAGGAAAGGGGAGTTCCATCTCCCAATTTCACACTCAATTTAAAGGCTTCCTCTCAAACCAGCCTGATTGGGTTCGGCAGCTTGAAATTGATTGTTTTGGTTGTAAAGCTTGCCTGCCTTCCTAGCCAATTTGAGGGGAAAAAAGGGAAAAAAAGGAAAAATAAAAAAGGACTACTAAGCTACTAGCTTATTATGAGCTGGAGAGTGGTGTAAGAAGGAATGCCATTAATTCAAAGCTACTGATTTCAGTCTATTTAGAGCACAGGGAAAATTACAAAAGTGCTGTTGTTCATGAAAGGTGAGAGAGACAATCTTTCCATTTTCTTCTCTAAGTTTACGGTTCTGGCCCATTTTGCCTGCAAAATTTCTGCTGTATTACTACACATGTATGGGTTAGGAGTTAAGTCTCAGCTGAGAAGAAACAGGAGTACTATTACCAAAAGTACACAGCTATCTCAGAAGCACCCTCCTGCCAGTTTGGGAATACACTTTCTTGTATTTCTGTGGGAGCAATGGACCCTTCATCAGCAAGTGGGAAAGTTCAAATGCTTTTGACTTCACAAGCATATTCTGAGCTATTGCCCTTAACTTTAGAATCCTGTTTGGTTTTTTAGAAAAGCAGCAGCCTGGTTGGATTTTGGAACAGAAATATATTTCATTAGTTTATGTTGCGAACAAGCTATGTTACTGTTCCGGAGGTATGCGCTGAAATACATGTTGCTTGAAAAACAAAGAGTTCAAATCCAGTAACAGCTGACTGAACAATTTGATGCAAAGAGAGAAAATAAATAAGTAAGAAGCAAATTTAAGAAATTAGAGAAACAATAAATGTACTTAAGGTGATGAAATATGACTCATCCTCTCCTACAAAACATATAATACAAATCTTTCAATTAAGAAAAATTAAAGATGCAGACCTCAGGCAATGCCTGTTGGTGCTGTGGTGTTCCACTGGCAGATCTTTCCTACTTTTCACGTCTACACTGGGATCATTTTTTCCTAATTTCAACTTCAATAGATGTCCAGGAGAGAGAATGCCCAAACTTCTAGTGAACTAATAGAAAGGGTTGGGGGTTTTAGCATTCTGATTGTTTGTTAGACCCACATATTTGACAGTAGTTGTCATTTTGGATTATGTTGCTGCAGACTCAGAGTTGAATCCATGAGAATAAGGATAAAGCTAATATGTAATTTTTCTTCATAACTGTTTATTGACAAAATATATTCTGTTCCTTCCAAGGTGCAAAAGGGTTGTATGTTTCAGTATGTATTTTTTTCCAGGAATGAGCATTTCCCTCTTCATTTTCGGTTGAGCATTTGTCTTTCCTTGGCTCCATCACCCTGTTCTTTTAGCAAACTAACCAAAAAATATTTAGTGGCAGAAAATAGAGAAACGGCACATGAACTATTCATTCCACCTGGTGAAAGAGATTTTGCTTTTAGATTATTTAGTCTTTCCTTTAAAAAATTATAAGTAATTGTTAGGAAAAAAAATTCTTTGTTAAGTCAGAGGGAGGAAAAAAACCCAGCTCCAATAAATGTTGAGAAAATGTAATTATAATATATCATAGACATCCTGTCAGAAAAAGAAATACCAATATCACAACCAAGAGTTCCTCAGTACTTGTCATTATAAGCCCGGCAGCCATTTTAGTGCTAAATCATGACCTTTAGCTCCATCTCTACCCCCATATCACTCCCACATCAAGGAAACATTTCCCTTTCACAGTAATCAGCATCTTCCCCTGGCAGACTTAATAAGTATGTACTGATGCAGTCGTGCAGTGGCCTTGAAAACACGCGACAGGGCTGAAACTTAAAAGTCACAAGAAATTCTGAAGAAAAATATCACACGCAGCTGCAGTTTCCACAGTTTCTTGACCACCAGCACTGCCAAACACCCATGGATGTAAATACACTTTATGCAAATAACAGAGTGTTCATAAAAGGGGCTACAATTTTAAGCAAGTTCTAAAGTAAAAATCAAAGCAACAACCTTATAGTAGTCCTATCCTTGTATCACCCTAGTATTAACTTCATAGTGAATGCAGTGCTTTTGCTGTTTCGTAATGAGGGTATCCATGGACATCTACAGGGCAAAATTTAGTTTAACTTTTTGCAGTTATTCCAAATTATTATTTTAGTAACAGATATATAAATCATTAAACAGATGTAAACTGAACAGCATTCAGAAACCAGCCTGAAGCAAAAAATCCGGTCTTCGAATATACTTTTTAACTTTCATTTCTGAAGTGTTTGTTTTTTTCCTAAGAACAGTGTGCCAAAGGATTTTTCAAATGCCAAATACTACATACTCATGAATTCTCAATAGGCAAAGTGCCACATTATTGGCTTTGTCTTTGCTGCTACCGTATTTTGGTTTTCTGTCATTGGAAGGCTGGTATATGTGAAGGCAAATTATATGGATGTTTTGAGGAATGAGCTAATATTATTATTATACAAATAATTAGACTATTATATAAATAATAAATATAATATTATTATATAAATAATAAACTTTGCCCTCCATAAACTGTGTATGCTTTGAAAGGTGTAAGGGAGTACAGGAGAAAGAATGAAAGCATCATCCTTTCCTATGGCATTTCTGTCTTTGAATATAAGCTAGAAAACCCTGTGCTGTGGTAATTGACTGGGTATATAGACAGATACATTTGTCATCACTCCTTCATCCTTTCTGTGACAGGATATCAGTTCTTACTTTCTTTTATTTTCCTTCTAACAACATAGCTGATCAAGCTACTCCAAGAGCGGCTATACCCTAGCCTGCAGGTTGGATGGAGATCACCGAAGGCAATGCTCCATGTGCTCCTCCTGTCTTTTTCCAAGAGCCTTACATATGTTGCGATGGGCAAGTTTCCATTTCAGACATTTTCAGCATCGCATTCTGTACTGTAGCCATTAGGAATGCGTGGTCTCCCCTCACCTTCCTATGTCCAAATGCACATCATTCATACCATAAAAAGGTAGATTGCTCTGTTGCGAGACAATTGTGCTGTCATCCACATGATGGGAGTGGAGCATATAAATAGCCTGGACCTCCTCAGGTGACAGCAGTGGGGACATATCTGTCACAATAACCTCTCTCTGAAATGCAGGTACACTCTTGTGACAAGCATCTGGCACGTGAATTGCAACCACCTGATTTTTTTTCATGTAATGAATGAGCATCCCATTACATGATTGTGATATACATGCCAAGAGTGTCCTCACTGAAATCTGTTGGGGACCTCTGAACTTTGCAAGTTTACAATAATCTTAGTGTAAATACAGAACTTTTTTTTCTCCCTTCTACATCTTACAGGGGAAGAGAAATCAGAAAGTGATGGAAACGGGGAAAATCTTACAATAGGGGAGGGCTTCTACTCTTCTTATGCTCACTTCCAAATGACAAGCTGTCTGCAAATCTCTTGCCATGCTTTTTACTTCCTCTAGCTGTCTGTCCCCAATGAGAAGGGATAAAGATTTATGTGATATTTAAAGTGAACCTAGATAAATTTCTTTAAACTGTATGACCTCCGACCCTACCTCATCTTATCCTCCCCATTTCACTCAAAGCCAAATTCCTGTTGACTTGAATGAGAACAGGATCAACTCCTTAGTTAATTATGTCTGTTAATATTATGTGATGTATTAGATTTCAAGTAAAATGCATGAAGATCAAAAAGAAGCTAGTCAGCACAGGTAAAAGAGAAGGCATTGATGTGTAGAAATTGGTGTGACTGGAGCACCCACCTCGTTTAATACTCAGACTCAGAAAATGGGGGAGGAGGTAATTTCTCAGATGTGATGCTATGCAGACTCCTTTTCTAACATCCTCTGGTCACATGGATTCATTGAGAGGACACATGCAGGGCTTTAGACCTGCCTCTTGGACTACCAAGCATTCCCTGCCAAGGGTCAGCAGCTAACAGCTACAGCTTGGAGAGCATGGGGAAATATCATCCAAGGCATGACAGTATGAGCCAAATAATAAGCTCATACTTAATGAGCTAATAAACACACCAGTATACAAAGAGGATACCATGTCACTGATGTTTCAGCTGGGGCTCTGGATTGTTGACCTACATGGGGTAGACCTTAGCTTTTCAGCTGTCTTATTTTTCGCTCACTGAAACCAAATAGTTATATTGTTTTGTTCAGTCTAGTGTCTTCCAG
This sequence comes from Phaenicophaeus curvirostris, assembly GCF_032191515.1. Classification (NCBI taxonomy): domain Eukaryota; kingdom Metazoa; phylum Chordata; class Aves; order Cuculiformes; family Cuculidae; genus Phaenicophaeus; species Phaenicophaeus curvirostris. The sequence goes on from NC_091394.1 coordinate 42,006,659, forward strand.
TTTTGCACTCATTCATACATACACAAATCAGAAATTGTGTGAGGGAGATCAGAAGCCAGAAAAGTTAGTTTTGACCCACTTTGAAACTCACATTTCCGTTACAGCTGGCATTTTCAGTGCTTGAAAGGATTCACTTTTTTACTGTATAACTAATGAGTAAAATCACAAGCTTGTTGGGGCAGCATATCAGCAAATCTGGTTAGTAAAGAACTCGGCACTGTTGTACTTTATTAACTGTCCTCCTCACTATAGGTGACAACCATGGAGTCCAAAAATACAAGAACATGTCTTCTACTGGCAAGGACCAGATGACACCTATGGAGGTACAGAATGGGAAAGGCTGCATGCAGCAAACCAGAGGAAGTTTATAAAAAGTTTTTTGTTTTCATTCATGTTGTGACTTAAGTAATGTCCCAGTTTAAACATTAAACTCAAGGTCATTGACTTGCCACAGTGATATGTAGTTTAAAACTTCATAGTAAAATAAGAGTTAAGAAGGCATGAAAACACGCATTAACTGATATGATAAACTTTGCTGAAATGTAACCCTTTCCATAATTCATACAGGTAGAGACAGTGGTTTTAAGTTAAAGTGTTGAAAATACCTGTGTTGTTTAAGCCAGCAATAAATTCACATCACAGAATCACAGAATCACAGAATCACAGAATCACAGAATCACAGAATTGTTTATGTTGGAAAGGATCTCTAAGAGCATTGATTCCAACCATAAACCTAACACTACAAAGCCAATACTAAATTGTGTCTTGTGCTCAACAGTTTGTTTTGTATATTACCAGTGTAAGACAGAACGGTGACAGTTTTTCCCTCTTCGTTCATGCTCTATCCCAAAAATTCACAAAATGATCTTGCATCTGCATGTTCGTATTTAATATGATCTCATTATTGACATCTATTGTCATGTGGGAAAAATCATGTCAAATGTGAAAATAAAAGGTAGACAAGTAAATTATCAAGGTTTTTCTCTCATTCTGGCAAATGATTTGGACTGGTGGAAAAAAATCTTAGTTGGCAAAAACTGATTGATTCACCAACAACATTTAGGAGTGTCTCCCTTTAGGTCAAAAAATTCCAAAAAGCTGATGATGATTCATTGTCTCATGGATTACTAGGGGATGAAAGCATCTAAAAGAAAACCATATACTTATAATGAAGGAAGGTATGGATTTAGTAGCTATGCTATGATTTTTTTTTGCTTTGATTATACATATTTTCATTTTACCATGGGTAAAATCTATATGCCAGATAGATAGCTTTGTTTTGTTTCCGTGCATGCAGTACAGACAAACTGATTAATAATTACTGGGTTATTGTAGTATATTTATGATAGTTAAAATGGAAAATAATTCCCTCACGTTTTAACTGAACCTTGAAGTAGTGTCTATATACTTAATAGTGACTTCTAAAATTACAATATCAGGATTAATATTAATTGAGAAATATACATTCGTTATTAGCTATGAAAGAAAATATATTAGAAAATTTAAATATGCTGATAGTAACTGTATTTAGTGTTGACACACACCACCTGCCTTCTGCACTTGTGAGACCAAGACTAGCAAAGCACTGGAATAAGACTGAAATTAAGCTGGAAATCAAGATATTTCAAACCATAACTGAGCTGGAGCCTTCCAGGAAGAGTCAGACCCTTCTAAATTCTTTTTAACATTTCTCATTACACCAAAGAATTGCACTGTGCAGGAGAACAGTAAACTGTGTCTCCAGCAGAAATATTTTCTGAGTGTAAAGCCATTTATTGTATACAAGTCTTTCAGATGTTCATTAGCTTTATTCTATCTTCCCATTTATAATTTTCCAAAGTTTGCAGAGTTCAAAATAAAAACTACTTTTTGTGTCACTTTGCTAGCATTTTTGTGAACAAACACAGTGAATTAACTGTTTTGCTGTAAATCAATTTAATGGTTTTCACTATAAATGTAATTAGTAGTTTTTTTAACAGTAACTAACACTTTGTAATACAGTATTCCTATATATAGCAAACAGTTCAAGGGACAGTGACAGAGACTGTTCTCACTGTGTAATTTTAAAAATTGTTTTTAACAATAAGGAGCAATTGAAATTTGTCACTTTAGGAGTGACAAAAAATGTTTTTGACTGTAAATGCAGTACTTAAATTGTTGTTTTATCAGTAGACTTGTCACCTTGATGTAACTGGATGTCATAAAAACAGTCTAAAATTGTAAACTTAACTGTTAAATCACAGAATCATTAAGGTTGGAAGAGACCTTTAAGATCATGGAGTATAACCCTTAACCTAACACTGCCAAGTCCACCACTAAACCATGTTCCTAAGCACTGCGTCTACAAATCTTTTAAATAACAGGGATGGTGATTCAACCACTTCCTTGGGCAGCCGTTCCAGCACTTGACAACCTACTCAGTGAAGAAATTTTTCTTCATACCTCGTGTAAACTTCCCCTGGTGCAACTTGAGACCACTTCCATTTGTCCTATTACTTGATACTTGGGAGAAGCAGCCAACACCCACAAATCTAATGGCAAAACTATCATTTGCTAGTACTTGCTAAAATGTGGGAATTAAAAATTAGATGAAGACATAAAAAATGAGCATTGAAATTGTATTTCAGAGTTGCTTTAAGTGTACAGGAATTAACACCAATGGAAGTACTACCAAGACAATAATATAATTTTACACTAGAGAACATAATCTCTTAATATTTGGGACCACAAACAGAGAGAAGCAGAAGTCTTTCTTATGTCTAAAATCGAGGCTAAAGTTAAAACATTTCTAAAAAAAAATACTAACCCCTACTAATACAAGCTTAACACTGATTTTGATGAGCAAAGCATTATTCCTTAGCATGTGTAAGACCCTGAACTGTCACAAAAGAAGGAAAAGCACTCAGTGTGCAATAGGAGTAAACTTGAAGAAGTCCTCCATTCCTCTTTGGACTTACCACACCCAGCAGTGCTGCAAGTGTTGTATCACTTTGCACTACGTTGATGTTCAGGCAAATAATGAACCACAGACATCGGTTATGGCTTGTCAACATCAAATTTCAGGCTTGGGAGGTTTAGGTAAACTAAGCTTTCCAAGCACAGAAAAAAAAAAAAAATGCCTGTGGGTTCCCTGTCCAGGAAAACCCTATTGCGTCATTAGGAAAAGTAATGACTGCTGATGGTCCACAAAACTCTCCAGATGGTTCTCTAGCTTCTTACGCTGCCAAGCACAGAATGTCTGTGTTTGTTGGGAATGCAATGGGGAGAAATGTAGAGCAAAACATAAAGTACTAAATGTACTCAGTCTCCGTGTTCTTACATAAACATACAACTGCAACTCTGTTTTTACACACTGCATTATTTTGATCATTTACACTAATAATGAAGAATTCTAATCTACAGGCACTATCACTGCTTTCTAGCTAACTCTGTCACACGGATGAAATATGCAGTTTCACCAAGAGGAACAGCCTTCCAAGGAGCATATCTGTGCTTGAAGTCCTAGAGCCCCTAATATGTCTCACTTCTTCTGTCAGTGTTTCAAGGACTAAGCTGCAGAGCTGAGAGCAGAAGGCACAGTGTCCAAGCACAGTTAACTGCTTCTTTGCCACAGTCGTACCTGCCTGGTTGCTAGAGGAAGGGAAAGGAGCTGGCTGAAGGCTGGGAAGATGGCAAGAGACAGTATCTAAGAAGAATCCTTACAAAAAGGAGGTTTGGGGGACATGTAGAAAATGTGCTTGCTGCACATTTTCATCAACCCTTAAGGTCTGCTTCTCTTACTGGAGTCTACAGGTGCTTACTGAGCACCTGCCTCATTTGTGCTGTTCTGTCATGAGTGAGATAGCACATCTCTGCTACATCCCCATGTGCTCCATCATGGACAAAGGTCCTTAAGGGCTGTTGTAACTATCCTACAGTGGTTTCTTCGATACTTGAGATGTAATTTTGCAATTACAAAGAGGAAAAATTCAGCCAACTCTAGCTTATGTGTCTACATCTGTAACAAATTCCTATGCAGCAAGTGAATTCAGCAACTACATTGCCACTTTTGCCTAAGCTGTGTAGTAACTAGTGTGATCTGTTGTAAAAGAATGGTCCATAGCCACAAAGTTTGGATCCAGTGAGAGCAATGTCTTCAAACAGAGGGTTAAACATGGTTATGCCAGCTTGTACTTTCTTAAATGAACACTAAAAAATGTCTGAGAGCCAAAATTTGCTGCCAACTACACAATAACAACTCCAAATGACTTCCTGTGTGTATCTAGGAGCAGATTTTAGAGCTAAGAGTATGCATCAAAGTCTAAATAGCAAATGTTACTGAATTGGCATTCTGTTTATTCATTATTTTCAAATGTTGATAGGGTTTCTCTGTCTAATATAAAATTATTTGGTTGTTACATTTTTTATGAAGGCTTTTAATTACTCTTGATACTGTACTGATTGTTTTGCACAGTTGCTTTTGTGCCTTTAACAAAATTTCCTGTCTACAAGAAAACCTGCCTACATCAAGGTTTTGTCATTGCATTTGACAGATGAAGCTTTCAGCTTTCGGCAGAAAGCATGAATGGAAAAACTTATATTAGACATGTAGTGTAGATAGAGGAAAAATTGACTTTGTTTTGCAGGGAGACGTTATCTTTTCTTGTCTTTAGATTAGAGTGAATGTGGTTGTACTGAGGTCCTATATGAGTCATTATCTAATTTCTTGCGGAGGACATGGCAGTTTTAAAAAATTTTAAGCAGGGGGCTAAGTTTTGTTACAAAATGAGAGGGTCTGTGGCTCACAGTGCCTTTGGAAGAGTTGCTTGTTATCAGTCATTTTGCTGCCCTAAAAGCCCAGGTTTTGATTCCCGTGGATATGAAGTAACAGAGGCTGGGAACCATGGCACTCTCAGTTTTCAGCCACGACGGCACCCATCACAGGGTAGACCCAAGAGCTCTCAGGATCAGGCACAGACTTCCTGGATGCATTTGACATATCTGTCTGCTGTATGGGGCATGAACTCTTTCAGAAAGCCATCCAAAGATGTGAGGTATTTGCATATCCACAAAAAGCTGCAATGCCCATATAATGAAATTAAGATCCTTGAGATAAATCGCATTTATGGGCATTTCATTTCAAACTGTTAATGTTTGAGCAGCCAGTGGCAGGGATGGGACAGGCTCTGGGAAGATATTGATGGAGTGGAGTGGAGGGAGGCAGCAGAGGACAGCTCCCCTTCTGATCCCACCTATGACCACACAGAAGGGCTTCCTCATCCTTGGTACTTTGAAGAACCACGTCTTCCTGGGTCAGGTTCAAAAGAATGGAGTGACATCTCCATTCCCAAAACCAAATCATGAAGAGTGCCTGTCAGTCTCTCAGTGTGATTTACAAGCAGTATATGACACGAGCAGCAAGACAATTTCGGAAAATGAAAGTAATTACATTTTTCTAAATAGAAATATAAATAGAAATAGAAATATATTCACGAGTGCATGGGTGTATGAATGAACGAATGCATGTATGTAAGTATGTATCTATGTATATACTGTAGGGAAAAAATGAAACAACGTGCAAAACACAGGGGCTAGGAGGTAACTTGACACCTTTACTGGTGGCTAGTTTCTTACATCCTAGATAGCGCACTTCAAATATTAATCAGCTTTTATGTTTCAAATTCTCGTTCTCTTTAATTGCCTTAATACAGAAAGTCCTCTACTTTGGTATCATGGAAGGGCTCACATGTAACAAAAATAAACACATAAAATAAATAAATAAATAAACCCAATCTCCTAGATACTAATTTGCCATGGATTGTATTTAAGTCCTCATCCATTATGTGAATTAGAAGTGAAACAAACACTGGCATCAATACTCTATTGCAGCCAGATCAGCCTAAGATCCAAGTGAGTGTGTGTCCTGGACAGTTTGTATTGATGCTGTCCCGAGTATCACGCTCATCAATAATGGAAATAATTGCATTTTAATAATTAAAAAACCCCCATCATTTTCACAGAGGTAGAAATGATAACTTTGTTCCCTCCCTGCAGTCTATCTACCTTCTAATGACAGGAATGATTCACCAAGCAGCTCATTTATGAATGCACAAATGAGCACAAAGAAATCTGCTTTTATTCAAGAGAAAGTGTATCAAATGTCCCTTAAATATCAACTTAGCAATACACTGCATCAGGAGCTTTGAAAAGAAAGATGAAATGTATGGAGGAAGAGTGGCAAATTCCCTCCTGGCCCTGTATTTGTTACTGATCTGATAATGGGTCAAGATAAGTCATGGAAATGCTTATTCTGATTATTTTGCTTTGAACTTTTTGGACTCATTTGGTGTGCCAACACTAAACCCTTCAGAAAGTGGGGATGCAATAGTCTTTCTGGATACTGACTGAGTCTGTACAGCAATTTAATGTGGACCTGGATAAAAAGATTTGTCTCTTAGATCCCATGCATTTTTTTTGTTTTGTTTGCTTAGTTTTGATTTTTTCAGTTATTTATTATTTCTCTCTCTTTGTTGTTGTTTTTTTTAAATTATTTTATGTATACATTGCAGAACAATCTTGAATTTGTTTTGTAGGCTTAGGTCTGTCTTGTGTAAAACTAACTAAATCATGAAATAAACAAGGTCATAATCTAGTCGTAAATTGTCTTCTCATTGCTTTTTTACTCCTAGACAAACATAGAGCGTATTTTACCCAGACTGTGCCCTCTATTTGAGATTTTGCAGATTAGGAATATACCAAACTGACACAAACAAATCTCTAGGATATACAAATTCATGTATATGGAAAATAAATAAACTATGGAAAGGAAACTAAAATAAAAATAAAATTCACTTATGTCTGTCCTAAAAATAGCTTAATTTTCATCTCCTACAAAAACAAGCTCAGAAAGCAGACACTTCCACTAGATCCAGCAAACAGAAATAATTACACATATGACTGAAACAAAGTGTCTTTAAAAGGCACTTTTAAAGTACCTCAGGCCTTTAATAATGTATACATCTGGACCACAATTTATTTGTAATTTTGTATTTGTCTACAAATAAATAATATGTTAAGAAAACCATCACCTGTATCTCAAAAAAGAATTACGTTATTCCTTTATGTTAGAAACATTTTTTGTTAGATGCAAACCCAAAATTTAGATGAATAAAGCCTATTCATCTGGATTGCTTTAAACTCTACGCTACATCTATATAATCTATACTAAAATCTCAAGGAAGCAGTTAAGATTTTAAATCCTTATTGAGATTAAAATTAGGAGTACCAGATATCAGCATAAATATTCACTCTCAAGAAAAGGATATTCTCTCTCTGAGCAAAGGATGTCCTATTATGCAAAAATGAATAACCTAAACCCTTTTTTGTTTCTTTACACTCACTATTTGGCTTTGTGTCATACCTATTTCTTTCCTTAAAGCTACTTATCAGATTAATTCAGCAGAAATAAGTGTCTTATTGTTGATTATATAAATGCTTCAGGATGTTTGACATATTTCATTTGACAGAATGGCACAAATTGCAGCCTCACCCTGTGCTTTGCTAGTCCACATGCACCAGGACCACCTCTAGGATCATTAAAAGTTCAGTTAATTCAGTAGCACTTTGCACCAAAGAGTTTTACTGTAATGATTAGGTTTTCAAAGACAGCAGCAGACCCCTCCCTCCTGGCCCGGCTTCTGTTTCAGATTGTAGGGAAAGTGAACAAATAAAAAGGGAGGAAAAGACGAAAATACCTGAAAAGAATAAAGAACAAGGGTGATGGGGTAAGATGGATTACTTGAATTTTCTACCAATCACTGAACAACACATTGGTTAAAGCATTGATTGATGAACTATTTAAGTCGTCGATCTCACATCACAAGCCTTTTTACAAATGGCTGCAGAAAGGGGCTGACATCGAGGTGGTATCAATGGAAGTTGGCTTTGCTACAAAATATAAGATAGACCTCTATTCCACAATTTGCTCTCTCACAAGACATTCAATAACCACTTTTGATGGTCACTTTGCCAGCAAATGTTTCACTTAAAATGTCGGTATTCTTTACTCAGGACTGCTGTCCATGTCTAAATTTATAGGTCTTTACTAACTATGGGAAGGTTTATTTTCCTTTAGTTTTTGGTCAGTTTATTTTTCCCATGCAAACTATTTTTCAATTTACATGGAGGTTTTCTTGGTGAGTACTTTTTTCTTCTATTCCCATTCCTTAAAGGAATTGCAACTAGTTGTCTCTTCAGATATATTTTAAAACCAGAATTTTTGCCAGAATTCTGTGTTTGACTGAGAAGTCAGCTTGTTCTGGTTTTTTTTTATTTCTTTACTCTCCCTCAGTTTTACTATTCATTGACATTAACCTAAAAATAAATGACCGCATAGGACTTTAGTACCTGCAGAAGCTATTGCTGAAGTGAGAAGTCAGTTCTTGGTTATCATCAGCATCACGCTATTTGTACCCGAAGTCCCCTTCTTCTTTGAGGGGAATATGGTAAATGTAAGGAGCATCTCATATCAAGAGAAAGATAACCAAGCAATTCAGATTCCATGAAGGGGAAAAAAAAAAGAAAAAAGTCAACAAAAGCGAGTACATACCCCAGCATGAAAGAGTATCTCGATTTCAAGTTTTCTTTCAGAGGTCGTTAATATTTTATGAGACCACACAGAGTGTTCCTCCAGTGACATTTTTCTAAATAATGTAATATGCAGTAAAGTATCAAACAAAGGGAAGGAGGAGGGAAGTTCCCTTGTTTAGATTAAAATAAAAATCATTTGAAACCAAGCATTCTTATGAATGGTTGATGCCTTGTTCCAGAGCCCCAACCTTTTGTAAGGTCAGTACTTACAAGGGGAACAGGGAAATAGTGTACAAGAAGATTTTTCTCTTGGATGTTGCGGGTTTTTTTCCTTTTTCTTTTCCGTCCTATATTTTTCCTTTCTTTTTTATTTCTTTCATTCAGGAGAACCTAAGCATATGCTGAAGGCTCACTAGACTCCCTTCTCTGTGTCAATAAAGAGTAACAGGATAGAAGGTTTCTACAGAAAACTGCACAGGAAAGACTGGCAAAAGCACAGTGCCTCCTATTTTCTTCTTCCCTGATACTCTCATTTACAATAGCTTTTTTCAGAAACAAATTCTCTTCTAAAGTTCTGGGTGCAACCACTCCTAGAGTTTAAGGAAATCTGTGGATAACAGAACAGGGCCAAGACCTCACAGGTCTCCCAGTGCTGAAATAGCTGATAACTCAGAAACCTTACTCTGGACAAAACCGAACCCCTAGATCATCTACTTAATAACAAAAAGATTGTTATTATAAAGCAGAGAGACCACTGCAGTTTTTAAATTTTAGGTCACATATTTTCCTGTCCTATTTAAGGGCTGTAATTCTGAGGCAGGTAGAGATTTTCGTTATGACTTAGTGAGCAATCATTCCTCAGTTAAACCATTTTACTCTGCTGAAATCAACAAGGTAAAAGCATTTGTGAGAGTTGAACTGTCAGGTTGGTAATTTGATTGCCTGTGATTTCCCTACTTATGCTGGCTCATGTTTATCAGAGATCTTGGTGACTTATCATGGGCTTTTAGAATCTTAAATTTAGAAGAACAAAGTTAAATATTTTGGTTTTTGGCTATTAATTTTAAATTCCCAACCTTAATGGGCCTTCTGGACCTGTCCTTCTGAAAATTTGTGTTTAGATCTACAGATCTTGGCACAAGTTCTTTGAAAGCAGCATAATATAAGACAAGTAAGGTATTATTATACTGTGTATGGATCTGCATAGTGGTAATTAATATATTGCTTACAAAAGACATTTTATAATATACTAAAATCGAAGTAACTGGGGAGCTGAAGACGTAGACGCAAAAAAAATATAACTTGTGTAACAGAAGACTGAAGAATTATACTTACTTTTTTTTAAAATATGCAAAGTATCTGACATCAAATTGTGACAAACAAAATCAGTCAGCAGCAAATTGTACATGCTTCCCTCCCTTTGAATTACTTAGACAGACACAAGTTAGCAGCGACCATTGTTGTATGAACACACTCTACAAGACCTAAGTGAACATAATGTACTGTAGAAGTAACGAGTGGAGTGAATCAGATTACTTGTGCTAAGCTGCACCTAAATTTATTGTATTAAATAAGAATCCAGCTTATCACTGAAGTTTATATTAGCAGTTAAAATGGTTTGCCCCTTGCCATTACATGACATTGTAATCAATGGAATAAATCACGGACTAGCAGAAATCCTATGTTTGAAATATCTCACATTTCCTATGGCACAGCAGAAATATTCATGGGGAAAGTAGAAAGCCAAGGAAGTTGAAAAAAGGCATGTGTATAACTGCTGTTACTGAGAATTGCACCCAAGCTAGGAGTTAAGTTGTGCAAACTTTGATCATTCAGACAGACAAAATAAATGTAACCTGATCTTAAAGTATGCAGTGATGTTGGATCAGATATAGCAGTTACATAATTACATCCCAGTCATACAAATACATACATACATATGCTTATCTTCACTAATAAGAGTACTTCAATGATTTATTTTTAGTACTCCTGGAAGTAAATTAAGACTCACTTACATGAGTGAGCCTCACTTACTTGCAAAGTTCACGTTCTGTAAAGCTGCTTTACCTGTTCTTTTTTTTTTTTTTAATGCATTCATGGACAACATACAAATGTGTGGTAGACAAAATTGCTGCTGGACTGGGAGTGTGGATGGGAAACAGGAGGGAAGTTCTGGTACAATTAACATCAGTGGGAATTTTTCCGTGTTTTTATCCTATGATTCAAAAACAGAAGAAATGGACCAGTTTAAATGTTTCTAGTAATTTATTCAAAGTATAATGACAAATGGTTTTGAATACGGCAAAATAAGATAGATGTTGATAGCTGTTTAGCTGGTAAGATTATCTGATGATGTGCTCCTTCTCCACAAGTGACTTTATTTCAGCAACAAAATAGTTGTCTTCCCTCGATCCCATTCATACATATGGTTTCTCCAACATCTTCCTCCTGTTTTAGGAAGTAGTACCTCCTTAACACATTTGTTCCACCACCCTCTATCACCCTTTGAGGCTGGGTGTTTTCAAACACTATCTTCACCCTTTCCTTCTTGATCCTAATCTTACCACTTGTACCACTATTTTGCTTTCCAGTGAGTGGCCTGCCAAAATCTCATCCAGTCCACTGCTATTCCTCATTTAGTTTTAAGGGTGAAGGTTACTGCTTTCCACCTGAGCTCTCTTCATGTGCTGCTGCCATTTCCATCCCAGCACTGCCAGTGAGTGTGTATTAATTGGCCCAGCATCACCCCACATAGAGCCTGCATGGCCTGGGAAATATTGAATGGCTGCTTGGTCAGAGCAAGGGTAGTTTTTTAAAAACCATTTTCATTAATTTTCTCCCCTATAACTGCTCAATAGTAGTGATGAAATAAATAAATATATTGAATTAGAACCTCACTTCACTGGTTCTTAATTGGTGTGTCTTGAGGGAATCTATGCTAATGTCTAATGAATCTATATTGCTCTTCTCAGATCTCATCCCACCTACTGTATCTGGCCTTGCAACTACACACTGATGTGGAGTGGACTGCACATATGGATTTGTGTAAGCCATGGCTTTGCTTAGTTGACATGTTAAAAAATAATTAACTATGTTTAATAAAAGCTAGGGGGCTTGTAAATGCTTTAGAGCTGTTTTAAACTCAAAAGGCTTCATCATGATAACTGAACCTTACCACTTGTGCGAAACAGGCCAGTCAATTTCTAGCGTAAGAGACTTGCTTAAGAAAGGAGGTGGGGAGGGAATTAATCTTGACTATCTGTTTTAATGCCTTTTTAGATTAAATTTGTGCACTAAAGCTGATAAGGTTCTAGAACTAGAGAGAGGTTAAACCAGGCAACTGAAATATCACATTTATAGCATCTAGTCCTTCGATTCCACAACTAAAGGTACATACACTTGGAACAATGAAGTCTTCCCTTAATAGGGATTTCAAATATCTGTAATATCTTAGTATTTTAATGTTCTGTGAATTTTTCTATCCTAAAGTGCAACTGACAAAGGTTTGACCTATCTCTTTCCAAAAATAGCATCTGAATTTTGACCTAACAACAAGTGAAGTAAAACACAGATCCCACCTCTATTTTCAGGCTGACATCTTTTAGCGGGAATTATGAGGAGAACCTACCTGTAACAAGATAGTAAAGGTCAGTGAAGTAATGGCTAGCTAGTTAAGTTTTCTCTGTATTCTTAATGTCAAGGATTGCATTTATTTGATTGCATGGGCGTGATCAGCTTGCCAATGAACACTACGTTCTGATAACTGAGTTCATAGCTATGCCCAGCTAGTTAAAGGAAAATAGTCTGTGTTATGTAGAAGGGGTTTTGATTCTGTTCAAATCCCATTCTTCTGTAGAGAGTCAACAATATGTCAAAGAGACAGAAATGGGATTTGAACTAGAATTTTCCTGTTTGAATACTCCTGAATGTAGTAACATGTGACTTCTAGGCTATTATGCCCCATTTCTTCACCAATTAATGGAGAATAGCAATTAAGCATTTCTTATTTTGAATATACATGCTTAGGGTCTATTTCTGTTGACTCCACTCTGAGTGCCCTAGGAAATAATGGCAAGGAATCACATAATCATAGTCTGAGCTGTAAGTCATCAACTGTGAGCAGCCAGGTGAAGGTCTCACATATTCCTGAAACTCTAGTCTTTCCCTGCATCTGTCTGCTTCCTTAAGTGTGCCTTAAAGGGCATCTCAATGTTAAAAATAATTTGCATAAAGTTATTTTCTTCACTTTCCTCATCTACGAGGCACATTTACAAATCTTGTGAGTGGATGTGTATTTTTTTACCTTCTTGGTCTTTCTGGTCTTGCACAGCAAATATCACAGAGGCTGAAATCTGCATTCCAGCCTGTCTTGAATTCCCTTCCCTAATCTTTGGCCATGAAGACCCAACACTCCAACAGTTAGAGCTCATAGACTTGTCCCTGTTGGTGCAGAAACAGTGTGTCCCTGGCACCAACAGGGAGAGAAAGCAGCCAGAATCATGCTTGCTCTGAGATCCTGGGGCATTGCCTTTGGATACTGAGATATGGAGGGAATTCTTAGGGCCAGTCTTTGCTGAAGTACCTGCACAAATGACAGCAGGACTTTTAAGAGTGCAAACAAATGATCTGGCTGGTAGTGAAACTCAATACATATGGAATCCTATAATGCCACAGGTAGAGTTGCTTTCCAGAAGTGAGTTGTGTCTTAAACTAAGGAGTAGATTCTATATTGAAAGCAAGGACAGGGACTTCTTATTTTTCCTTTTTACCTTCCAAGACCATAGAGGTTTCAACTCTGTCATTCACATGGGTCCAAATTCCCAAAATATAATAGGGTTGGGAGATAAAATTTTAATCTAGAACAGCTTTTGGTTCCAGGAGAATGCTGATTTGTGCGATTCAATGTCAGTAGCATTTCCAGATAAAACACTGAAGCAGCCTACATTACTTAAGCGATTAAGAAATTGCAGAGAAGGACACATTTTTCTCTACAGAGGAGATGGTGGTAAGAAGAGACAACTCTTCGGTTCCTTTAAAATACAGTATTGGGGGAAGAGCTTTCTTTATCTAGGAACACCTCTCCTTTCCAGCAGATGACATTTCCAAATACAAACATCTTAAAAATGCAGGAGGAGTATATGGCCTAATATATATGTCGGCCTGGATTCAACAGCCCAGTAATGGCTCTGGGCCACTTATTGTTTCTTGATGTTAAAAGCACGGCACTTTAGCTTCTGTGCTTGGCAGTGGGAAGCCCCACAGGCTGAGGAGAGCTATTTTATATACTGTGTGTATCAGGGGGAGCATTATGTTTGGTACAGAGGAGCTGCTGAGGCTTTTATACTCTCATTACTAGAAAACATTTTTGTGTACTTTTCTCTGTGTTTTTATTAATCCATTTCATTTCATGCTGTCTCCCCTCCCACATCTCTAACAGCTGCTCACACAATATCTCACCTACAGTTCGGAAAGGCACAGTAGGCAGATCACAGTATATATTGCGTTGTACTCCTGGATGTACCATCTGCCTTTTCCTCCTGGACATTTTTGCAACCAACTATTTAGAATAACAGAGGGTCCGGCTGCTTAGGGCAGATCCTTTGCAACGAATGTCATGTAAATAAGCGAAAGTTAAAAAGGAGCAAGTAGCAGAAACAATCCTGCTTTAGGTACAATGCTTCTGTATCCTTTCCAAATTACTCCCCCTTGGAGAAAATAAAAAGGTGGAATCTATTCTTGATGTGTTCCTGACACATCTGGTTTTATGACTTCACCTCACCTCTTCTCTTCCTAAAACTGTGAGAGGCGGGGACACATAAAACTGATTGTCACAAGGAACATGATGAGAATGCCATTTATTCTAAGACTTGTTTGCAGCCAGATCCTCATTCCCATCCATCCCACTTAGTCCTTCCCTCCCTGCCCCCTCCCCCCCATTGCCATAGACAGTAAGGAGTCACTAGCAAAGGACATGAAATGTTCATTCATGAGAACAATGACTGGATTATCAGTTTTAATGAGAGATCTCTCTGGCTGCTTTGAAACCCTTAAGCCAAGTATGTATCTCTATTTGTACTCAGAGCTTTGCACCCCCATGTAAGGCTCCCGTATGTTCATGGCATCACTCAGTGACCTTCTCCATACTGTCATAATTCAGAAACTGCCTCCTGCCATGCACATCTCCTGTTGAGGAAAAAAATATCTAGAGGAGCACAGAATTTGCTTACCTGAATATGAATGCAGCTCACCATAAAGCTCTGGAGCAGTAATAACATCGAGAGGGCCTGCTTTCTCCCCTTCTCTCCTCATGTGCAGATCCAGTCAAGCAGCATTGCATAAACCAGTGTTTTAATTCCTGGGTAAATAAACTGAATGGTTGATTTATATATAATCTGCATTGGGGGACCTGCTAGTGGGGTCGTAGTTTCATTTCTGACTTACACACCCAGTTGTCTTTCCCCTGGAGTGTGGGAAATGAGTCACAGAGCTGGGTGCCCAGGTTATATTGGGTAAGTGATGCCAAAATACCCATATAAGCCCTGACCAGAGCTAACACACGAGGTGAAATTCTACCTCAGCTGCCTAAAAACTGTAGTTTCATTCAATAGACCAAGGAAGGCATTGCTGTTCAGTTGCGTTCTGTATGAAATACTTCAAGGAAATACTAGGACTAAAACAGATGAAGGCTCCTAATGTCTTGCTGCAACTCCAGGAGCAAGGAAATGCAACGGCTTTACACTCCCTGAATCATATTGCACAACAATTTAAAAGATCAAGGTCCCAGAATATTATTCCCAAGCTCCATCATATATGACGTGAGACCGCCTGGCTGCATAGAATTCTATACCTGCTGAGGTACAGAATGAAATCATTAAGTCTTTAGCTTGCATAAGAGGGCTTTTTTAACCATTACCTGTTACCCCATGAAGGCACCAATAGAAGTTAAATTGCTTTAAAGTAGATTGGAACCCCGATTTTTTTTGTATTTGCACTGCAACAATTGGTTGTTACAATCAATAATTTCTTATAATTCCTTTTGTGAGCAGAACGATAGATAGGAAGTCATTTTTACAACTGATATTTAGTCAGAGACCAGTTCACAGAAGGAATTACAGCATTTATTGTTTTCTGCAGAAGCATTATAAGATTGTTGCCATGTTTTTGTTTTAAGATGGATTGTGGTTGTTTTTGTGAACATTCAGGGTCACAAGTATTCAGCTAATGTCCTGTGATGCCTAGCTAGTGCCATGTATATGAAGCTGTTTGCTTGCCACTGAAGAAAGATTTATGTCTTCAGCCATGCAAAGTGAAATAGCTGCATTGTGGAGAAGAAGGCAAATGTTTGCTTTTTCAAGTTTGGCTCTTATTCATCTCCCAGCTGACTAAATCCAAGAAGATAAACATGGCCTGGCCTCTCTAGCTCAGCAATGACTGCTTATTGTCCTCAAATAAATACTGAAATATTATTGCTCCGCATTTTCCTGGTCACTGGCAGACTGTGAAAACAAGCTGAAGTGATACCATAAGTCATTACATATACAGCCCCTGTTGTCATCAAATGAGGGTAAAGGAAGAAAGAAAGAAAGATTCAAAAGTCAACTTTGTTTTAATCCTTTGAATTATAGGGGCTTTTTTTCTTTTTTTTTACCCTCTCTAAACATGATTGACGTCTCCTAGGAGCTCCCCATCCTTTCATAGGTTAGGAAGCATTAAGTAGTTGCACTTTCCACTGGCTGCACCTGATCACATTCCTGTAGATGAAGTTGGCTGCACCGGACACCCACAGCTTCCCATTTATCTTTTAAAATGCAATCTGCACTTGTAGATAAGCTAATCTTGGGAAATGGGGGAAAGAGGAGGACAGGAATGGAGGATGGATTTTGGAAGAAAACAGCAGATGATAACACTTGCATCAAAGGAATCACAACAAGTTGACCTGAAGAAAAGAGGGCTAGAGAGGTGATTAGAGGAATGCTATATTTAAATAGTCAATTTGCATGTAGATGAGGAAAAGTCACAATGAAGTTTCTGAATCGTCAAAGACTAGCTGACATTTATGACGAGAAAAAAAACAAACCTGTTCTGGAAGCCCTGGTAAAAATATTTTTTATGTGACTGGCACCTCTTATTCACGATCCTAGACATCAAAGCACAGAACTTTACAGAAGTAAACAAAATTTACTGGGTGAATGTTCGCTTTTTTTTGAAAAAAATCACCATGCCAGACAATAGTATAACCAAGAAAGAGACATATGCTTGGAGAACTCTTTTAATTTAGTGGACACTGGCATTTGACCAGTCTCATGACCACCTCAGTGGTATAGTATGATATATCTTGTTTTTCCTTTGTACAACATGTTGCAATTTTGAGTAAGATGAAGAGTATTCACTAAATTCTCCTGTCTGCTTAGGCCACTTTTCCAGCACTTCACCTGTGTGCCACTAACACCTAAGAAGGGAAGGCCCTTTACATCCTTAATTGAATGGAAATACATATTCATTTTTTTTATGTTTCTTCTGCAATATCAGCATAACATTAGCGTGCATAAGCATAAACGAGAATAAGACGCTGTGCATCCAACACAGCAGATATTTGCCTGCTGCAATGAGAATTTAGGATTACTTGCATTTTATTGGAGCAGAGTATCTATTACAGAGATCTACCTACTGACACACAATACCCTTGATTTTTATTGTGGGACTCCCATGAAGGAAATGCTCTACACTCGACAATGTGTATCATGTAGGTGAGTTGACACCAGAATTATCTTTTAGCTGATAGAAGTGTAATTTCCTTCCATTCCCACAATACCACTTACAAAAAAGGTTAGTTGTTTCAGTTACAGCAAATGGGGAAAATAATATTAACAGTTACATAAAAATATCAATGTAATTTAATTGTTTCTGTCACAACTCTAGTGTTGAAGCTGGGATTTTGCATCCTGGTTCTTGGAAAGACCTTTGTGTTGGGAACAAATGTTCCGATGCTAGATTATATCTCTTTTATAATTTACTGCAGTTACAATATTAGACATAAATTAATAAATCAAAATATATTTATAAGCCACACAAAGCGAAAGATTGGAGATAGGGGAAAAAGCAATGTACACTAAAGGACATTGTTGGCATAAAAACCAAACAGACTGAAGTGACTGTGGAAAAAAGAATTACCAAGAAATTAAAAGGAAGTTTCTAAGCAAATGAGTGAGAATCTACAGCAGCTTTCTTGTAGAACAGGGGAGACAAATAATCCTACAGATTATAGGTCTGAAGAAGCATGGACAACAGATAACCCAATGAAAGAGGGTGAATACTAGCATTTTATCACTATCTTGGGTGGTGATTAATGAAAGCTCTGGGCAAAGGTATGTTAACTAAAATAAGAAGCGGCTTAAAAAGGAAGTAATCGGTATTTTCTTGTAAATCTCTGAAGAGCCTCATCTGATGTAGTCTTGTGTTGCTCTTCTCAGTCCTTGCCAATATCTCTGCCTGAGTCACTGGCTTCTCCATCACTGGTTCTTTTGGCTGGGGAAAAGGAACACTCATCCCTCTCTCTCTCCCATTTTTAGGCAAACTGCAATAATACCTCATTTCTTTCATAGGTCTGCTTTTAGTGACCTGTCCCTGTTTTGCCATTATCTATTGACTTTCATATAAAGACTTTAAGATGTGTGATCCTCTATCACATTTTCTCCTTTTATTTATTGAAATAACAACTTACTTTAGCACTGTCATTTGTATAAACTGTAGTTCAGATTATTTAGTAACATGTGAGCAGATGAAATGTTTTAGTGATGTTCTAATTCAGTCATGTCAACGGGAATTTTCCCTTGACTGTTTTCCACAGGAACATTGCTCTGAAGTATTTCTCAAACATATTCTTAGGTACAATCTCACTCCAGTCTTTGTTTTCACTTCTTTTTGTCCTAGGTTTTCCTTGGTGGTATTAACCATAATAGTTTCTTTTCAAACCTTTTGCTTCAACTTCAGCACCCTGAAAGTTTTATTCTCTTTTTTGTTCAAGCTAATGCTTCAGTCATTTCATTCCATCTTGAAGAATTTCTGTAACTTTTCTTCTTCAGCATGCAGGTGTAGATGTCCTGAGTTTTTTTAGCAATGTTTTCTCTTCTAAAAATATTTGTAGAATGGCTTTGTTACATACATTAAACAATGTACCCAAATATAAAGCACTCCTGAGGCCCTGGCTAATGCCTACACTGTGTTTGCAGTTCCTTAGTTAGAAACTTTCTGCAAGTTTCTTTGTGTTTGCTCCTATTGTTTTCTGACCTTGTTCATCTTTGCAAATTCTAGTGTATTTACGGAAGTTCAAGTCAGAGTCTTCATAGAATGATGAAGAGCCCCTCCCCACCTTTCCTGTTGCCCCCCATTCAGTACTGGAAGGCTGATAGAAGGTCTCCCCAGAGCCTTCTCTTCTCTAGGCTGAACAACCCCAGCTCTGTCAGCCTGTTCTCATATTGGAGGTGCTCCAGCCCTCTGATCATCTTCAAGGCCCTCCTCTGCACTAACTGTGACAGACCCATGTCCTTCCTGTGCTGAGGGCTCCAGAACTGAACACAATACTCCAGGTGAGGACTCACAAGAACAGAGCAGGGGGAAAGAATCACCTCCCTCGACCTGCAGGTCACTTTTCTTTTGATGCAGCCCAGAATACAGTTGGCTTTCTGGGCTGCAAGCACACATTGCCAGCTCATCCACCGGCAACCCCTAAGTCCTTCTTTGTAGGGCTGCTCTCAATCCATTCTCCACCCAGCTGTAATTCTGCTTGGGATTGCCCTGACCCAGTTGCAGGTCCTTGCACTTGTCTTCCGGATGTCTTCTCATTTCTGGGTCCTTGATGACCAAAATCTGTGCATCTGATTGATCAGTCTGATATATTTCATATGTAATTTAGGGGTTTATCCAATGAGGTTGATATTGTTCAAATGTTTCATTTACCTGAATACACAGTGGTGCAATAAGTGTGAAAAAAACAAATATTTATTTGCTTTATTAGATTACTTGTTCGCTTTTCCCACACATTTTTTTCTGTTAAACCACTCTGTGGATTTGCCTCAGGAAAAAGATGTTTTCTGTTCATTTTACTTCCATTTAGTAGCTTTAGTTTCTCTCGTGAAGACACACAGGTTATTCCTGAACATTTTCCAGTTCCTAATTGCCATTAGGGAGATTTCCTTTTAATGAACTATTTTCTTGGGTCCCCAGCTCTTCATCTACAAGTCTATTGTTGTGTATTACTTATTTTCCTCTGGAATGTTTCATTAGACAGTGATTAAGATGTACTACAAACTGAAGTAATTGTAAATTGTGGTCAGTCTTTCATGTAACAACAGATGGATTAGCAAGCGTCACAAGAAAGATCTGGTGAAGGATCCATGTGTCGCTCTTTGACAAGATGTCCATCAACTTCCTTGTCTTCACAAGACCATTTTTAGCAGTATTTCACTTTGGAAGGCACACCAGAGATGTGGAGCCCTGGTCATGCCCTAGCCCTTCCAACAACATTCCTTGCTTAACCTGCCTGCCTGCACTCAAAGGTCACAACCACATACATGATTTAGTGAGGTGGCTGTAAGGGTATCACCAGGATAATATGTATTAGAAAACTGTTAACAGAACAGAGATTAAAAAAAATAGCCACTAATTTTCATTTCTTAGTTCAAACAAGATAAGATCTAGCTTTATGTGATGCTGCATCTTTTAAGATGTATTTTAAGATTTTAAGATGAGCTAGCAATCCTCTGATTTCAGCTGTGGGTACACAACTTGGCGTTTCTTTATATGGCGTGGTATGATACCCCCTAGGATCCCTAACCTCATATGTCATGTATGAAAAACTTATTCTTAGTGGCCATTGAAGAGGAGAAAGGTCTTTGTTGTTGAACTTAGTGGAAAAAATGGACTTAAGCATTGGACCAGGTTTCTAGGAGATATGAAGTCACTGACAGTTCAACTATTTATACCAGCTACATTATCTACTTTACTAAAATATTTTAAAAGCCTGTCCAATAATTATAATAGTATCTAAAAACACTTTTGATGTCTTATGGAAGATGTACATCTGTTGGGGAAGAAAAGAATTGTACTGCTATTCACAAGAGTACAAAGGTATGGGAAGAACTAGACAGTACCTTGAAACGTGCTGGCCCAGGAACTGCTAAGCAGTACAGACATATACAAGTTTATTTATATACATTTACTGATATCATGGGGTTCCAACCGCAAACTGAGTTATTTGGCAAATATTGACATTATATAAAGAGAATTACAAAAGCATAAATTGTCCTGGAATTAAGATTTCTTATTGTTTGCTTTCTTTTCCTTTCTGTGATATTACTTGTTATCATCCCTTCCCTAAAAGAGATATTTAAGATGACAAGTGAACATTTCTCCTGTGGCAACAGGAACCACATCTCTATTTGTGAAGAGAATCAGTAGCTTAGAGTTTGTCCAACAGGTCAGCCTGCACTGCTGGAAGCAAACCCTGTTTTAGGCACTCTGTGGTGAATTTCTATTCTGATGATGGCATGAATATCAATGAGTAATCTACACTTTATAAGGGAGAAAAATATGGATGCAAAAAGCATTGTTTGTTTAAACTATCAGAAATATTCTATTGTATGGCACTACCTCCTGTCTTTTTGCCACGTAAGATGTAATAATTTACAGGATACTTCCATACTAAAAGAAGCACCATAATCTCACTCTCCCACGATGATCTGTTTGATTACATCTCACACTAATGACTGCTCCTGTCATGCTTTCTCCTTATATTGAGGAGAGATTGCAGGAGCAAAATGGGTAGACCATGTAACTAAAGGACGTGGATTCAGCCCTGGCTGTACTTCATATATGGCATTTAGACTTCTCTTTATTTCTTCTGCCTCTCTTTCCATAACCATCAGCAAACATTTTGAGGAGGAGATACTGTCTTTTTCTGGAAGGGGGGAAGGGGTGGGGGGCTGTTTCCAAGTGCTAGAACAACACTATCTATCCTTTAATAATTTTTTGGTGTTACAGAAGAGCTAGGTCAGATATAATTATAAAATAAATATAAAGCAACTTTGGTCTAAATCTTCAGATTTTTGTCTGTGCTTGAAAAGGCTCCTGTAGCTCCTGTTCACAGAATCACAGAATAACCAGGTTGGAAGAGACCCACCGGATCACCGAGTCCAACCGTTCCTACCAAACACTAAACCATATCCCTCAGCACCTCGTCCACCCGTGCCTTAAACACCTCCAGGGAAGGTGACTCAACCACCTCCCTGGGCAGCCTGTTCCAGTGCCCAATGACCCTTTCTGTAAAGAATTTTTTCCTAACGTCTAGCCTAAACCTCCCCTGGCGGAGCTTGAAGCCATTCCCTCTTGTCCTGTCCCCTGTCACTTGGGAGAAGAGGCCAGCACCCTCCTCTCTACAACGTCCTTTCAGGTAGTTGTAGAGAGCAATGAGGTCTCCCCTCAGCCTCCTCTTCTCCAGGCTAAACAACCCCAGCTCTCTCAGCCGCTCCTCATAAGGCCTGTTCTCCAGCCCTTTCACCAGCTTTGTTGCTCTTCTCTGGACTCTCTCCAGAGCCTCAACATCCTTCTTGTGGTGAGGGGCCCAGAACTGAACACAGTATTCGAGGAGCGGTCTCACCAGTGCCGAGTACAGAGGGAGGATAACCTCCCTGGACCTGCTGGTCACGCCGTTTCTGATACAAGCCAAGATGCCATTGGCCTTCTTGGCCACCTGGGCACACTGCTGGCTCATATTCAGTCGGCTGTCAACCAACACACCCAGGTCCCTCTCCTCCAGGCAGCTTTCTAGACAGACTTCTCCCAGTCTGTAGCACTGCATAGGGTTGTTGTGCCCCAAGTGCAGGACCCGGCATTTGGCCTTGTTAAACCTCATGCCATTGGACTCTGCCCAGCGGTCCAGCCTGTTCAGATCCCTTTGCAGAGCCTCCCGACCCTCCAGCAGATCGACACTTCCACCCAGCTTAGTGTCGTCCGCAAACTTGCTCAGGGTGCACTCGATGCCTTCATCCAGATCATTGATGAAGACATTGAACAGGGCTGGGCCCAGCACTGAGCCCTGGGGAACCCCACTTGTCACTGGCCTCCAGCTGGATTTCACACCATTTACCACCACTCTCTGGGCCCGGCCATCCAACCAGTTTTCCACCCAGGAGAGTGTGTGCCTGTCCAGCCCAGAGGCTGACAGTTTCTCAAGCAGAACGCTGTGAGAAACTGTGTCAAAGGCACAGTTCTTCAAATTACCTCTTATTGTGAGTGTTGTAATAAGTTCCAACACGGTATCTTGAACCTAACTGAAGCCTATGAGTGCTATGATGAATAATAATGTGAAGTTTAAATATCATAATAATTCAGTAACTAGAAATAATTTAATAAATGGGGCAGCTGATGCAAAAAAATCATCATACCTATGGCAAATATATACATATGCAGATAGGAAGACATTTTGCATTTTTATTTTACACTTTTCAAAGCAGAAAACCTGTTCCTGTGTGAAAAAAATTATTTGGCTGAATTATTTTAAACTGTCATGTTGCACTATTTCTCTGTCAAATACTTTAGTGTTTATGATGGGGAGTAATCGAGTTCAGCCTTGTCAAAAATTCTTGTGAAAATACACAGATCTCAGCTCCCATGTAAAAATTTTCAAAGCAAAAGTGAATTCAGCACAAGGAAAGAAACAATTTAAAGCTCACTGGATAAACAGGAAGTCTCTCATTTCCTACACCTATCCTAAATTAGTTTTGGCCTGTAAGTCACTGAAGAAAAGTGACTTGCCAAAGTCCAGTCACTCTTCGGAAAAAGACCAGTATCATTGTTATGCTGCATTGACCATGCATGTACCATTCTATTCCTTCTCAGCCTGTTCAAGTAACACACACTTCATGTACAATTAAGTATACTCCACTTATAGAAACAAATGAACATTGTTTTGTAATTTCTTTAAATTCTTTAAAGCCTGTAAGCTTTGCTTGCTGTTCTAAAAGAAAATACACTCTTCTCCATTGCGGCTATATTGTCTAATGAGGTGTTTGTCCATATACTTTGCCAATGCCTTATGCAATATGAGATCGTACACATGAGCAGTGAATTTATCAGCCTAGCTAAGCTGAGTGTGCTAGTGTTTATCCAGCTTGTGGGAATTCATAACAGTCAGAAGCATGTCCATAGCCTGGAAAAGAAATTTCATCTCTCACATGCTTTTCACTTCGATTTCATCAATACATTCGACATTGGGAATGAAGTTTATTGAACCTCTGTATTCATCCTTTGAAAAGCCCCTCCCAATGTCAAAGCAATATCTCAAATGGAGACAATTTCAAAAGGTCCCTCACAGAATTGCAATTGTTCTTGAAAGGTGAAAAATCCTAATCTACTTTACTGGAGTGCTCAGCAGATCTTTTTTATCTTCTCTTCTTCAGTCTGCAAGATTTGAATAACAAAGAGAAAAGAAAGTAGCTAGTCTTTTCAGAGAAGGGAAAGGACCAAATGTTCTTGATTATACTCCTGCTCTTACAGATAGTACCCTTTTTCTGTGGAGAAGGAATGGAGAAGCCTATACACCCATATTTTTTTCACATTGCTATAAAGAGGGAGGCCCAATTTTTGTTACATCCGTGCAAGTCTCACTGACTTGAAAGAAGTAAATATTGACTAAGTGAAATAGTCTGAGAGAATAAAGACAAGCTTTAGTTTTCCAAAGATGTGGAAACTTGGAAGGTGTTTACAGAAAGCAGTTTGATAAACATTAGTCAAAGGCTAGAATTCAATAAAATTATTTTTGGATAGGTAATGTTTTACAGCATGCAACACAGGTGATCCTGAGGGAATTTGAAGCCTTGCAGTTCTTCATGTCTAATCAAGAAAGGGTTAAAAACATCAGATACGTGAGCAGAAAAAGCGTTACTTGGCCATTGTTTGGCACGCTTCCACACAGAGGAACAAATCATGCTGATATGTAAGACCATGAAAAGCTTGTTCTGCAAGACCAATTTCAACTATTCACTGAGAGCAAGATTATAAACACGCGGTGCTAAATGTACATAACATCTACATAAGTATGTAGCTATAGGAGAAGTGTGTTTTCACTGTGGCTGACCATGAGTGCAGGGCTGGGAGCAGACGGACTGTCCAGCCATGCCAACACTGCGCTTGGCAAGGCCAGCAATTGAAAGGAGAGATGTTGTCACTGCTCAGAGGATGCTGGCATGGCATGCCAGAACAATGCAGAGTTTCTGGCATAAATCAAACAATTGAATCTCAGACCAGTCTGACAGTGTGGATTGGGGACACATAAAGCCTCCAAAAGGCTCATGAAATCAAAATTATTTCCATAGATGTAGCTTGACTGTTGCTGTGGTTTGTAACTGTGAATGCATCTTCTCTACAGAAAGCATCTCCATGGAGTGTCTCCCTTCTTCCCCTGACATAAACCTGTGGAGACAGAGTCTTAGAATCATAGAATAGTTAGGGTTGGAAGGGACCTTAAAGATCATCTAGTTCCAACCCCCCTGCCATGGGCAGGGACATCCCACTAGATCAGGTTACCCAAAACCCCATCTTAGTTGATGTTCAAACCTCTCCAGATGTAAGAGTTACACTATGGGCTGTGCTGTAAGTAATATCCCACTCTGTGCCCCTACAAAGCTGTCATGGGCAACACTGAAAAGCAAAAACAGTCTTTCCACTCTGGCTGTGAAGTTTCCTGTCTTCTCCTGGTTGGTGCAACCTTTATCTATGTGTCAATGCAAGATTATTTTTTATTTATTTAATAACAATTATGTTCCTGTTATGATTATCAAATGAGTAATATTTCAGTCATTTATATTCTAAAAGCTGTGTATTATTGAAATAAATGCATTCCAGTCTCTAAAATCCCTTTTTAAGCTTTCATTTGGTCATATTCACAAAGGCTTAATGTCAGATTATTATTTCTGGCATTCAGTCATCAGCAAAGAAAATTTTACCTCAAGATGTGATTCTCAGATACTAAACACCAGAAATAATTGATCATCATTACATTCCTTTGTGAATTTCTACTTTCATTTATGTTCTTTTAACAGTAGACTTAATCAGTTCTTCCTGCTTCTTGCTGTGTTTCATTAAAATAGCATTGCTGTTGCTGTTATTTTCCCAAAACCAAGATTCACTCTCAACACCTTCCACTGGACAAAGCCAGTAAATTAGTATTGTAAGTGCCACTGTACTTTTCAGATCCTTCAAATTTGATAGTGAGTTCCCACATTTCTCTTGAAAGCCCTGTTAGGTCTGGGAGAGTTCATTCTCCTAAGTCTCCATAAGTTTTGGTATTCAGCTTATCAGATGTGCCCTCATCCCACTGAACCTCCCAGAATGTTTCCAGTTAGAGTGTTTTCTACTATAAATTCGGGATGAACTGAACAAGTCAGCATTGGCACAGACAAACTCACCTCAGCCAAATTAAAATAAAAAAAAAAGAAAAGGAAAGCTCTAGTTAAACACAGAATATATATTAAGGAGGGAATTTAATAATTTTATAAATTTAAAACTTGCAGATCGCCAGTGGAACTGGACATTAATTAGCACTTTATTTGCTGTTGTGCTCCTTTCCTACAAATATTTCCTTCGGGGCCATGACAGACATTTCCTGCCTTTTCATCTTCCTCCTCCTTCTTCTCCCTAGTAATTGAACTGTTAGCCTTGTGTACCTGTGACAGGCTGAATGCTAGCTACTTACGGGAGAACCAACGGGATAAGTACATGCAGGGATAAAGGATTTAATGAAACTAGGGGTACCTTTCCCAGACATCGAAGAAAAAATGTATTAACAATAAATTAAAAAAAAAAAAAGAAACAAAACCTAATAGCATTCTTCAAAACGTTTGACATCATTGGTAAAACTTTCAGCTCCATAGTTTTCTCTGTTAGGCTAAAGTAGCAGGGAATGGGATTTCTATCAGCTGTTTGGAGAGGATATACAGAAAGGCCACTATTCAGCAGCCATGTAAGTAAGGAAGAATTTAATTTGATTTAACACGTGTTTAAGGCTTAAGCATATGCTCAGATCCCAGCAACTTTAATCAAAACTAAATCTTTACTTAAATGCATTGCTGATAGAATACATGGTGGAAGCAAAGAACTGATACAATAATGGCAATTAAAGACAAAGTGCTATTATTCCTCAAGGTTTGACTTCTAGCTGGCATGTGTGCTTTTGAAAGCCTTCCTAAATTGCCCTTCCCTCTTTTAATATGAGCACTAGAGAAGGATCTTCTCAAAGGTTTACACCTCCATTTTCCATGTACTCTGCCAGTGCCATCATTCTTCATCTCTGATCACTGAGATGCACGGAAGCAAGTTCTGCAGTCTCTACCCAGGCAACAATTTTGAAGCCCAGAAGTATTTGGAACGGGCTTATTCTAGCCACCTGGGCACATATTAGTCTCCTAGATAAAAAGATACTTTTAAAATGCTTAGATATTCCTGCTTAATTATTGCCAATTGTTGTTCCGTTTTGTCAATGTATCTCACAACAGATTCTGTACTTCCTTCTGTGTGCATCTCACGTACTGTGTTGCCACAGTTCATGCAAGTAAATCCCAAGATCTCCATCTTAGGGAAATTAAGTTATTTAGTCAAACCCAGAAAAATGGAACAAAATGATTGTTCCCAGTTCTCCTACTTCCCAGTTCAAATCTAAGTAGAACTACTAAAATAGAACAAAATGTGTATTTTATCTTTTTTCCCGTGTATTCATATGCTCTACACAAAAACCCTTGGAGGAATTTCAAGTAGGTGATTGCTGGTAATCATTTTGTTTAAATGTGCAAGGTTGCATAGGACCTCTGTCTACTAGAAAACAGAATGTTCTCACTCAATTATATTAGTAATCATTATTTCAATAGCGGAAACTTCCACAGTAAATAATACGGACTTTATATAGTAATTAAGAAGAAAAACTGTGCTCTTAAAATCACTGGGGACAAAAAACAGTCAGGCTGGGAAAGATTTTCTGTTTGCTCTCAGCAAGTAAAATTAAGCTATAAGGTTTTGGTCATAATGCTGTGGTACTCTATGGAAAAAGTTTGAAAAAAATGAAACTACTATTTTCTGTTAGGTACTGAAGGGAAAGATTTAGGGGCTCTCTTGTAACCATTATGCTCATGTGTAATTCTGTTTTCACATAAGCACACACACACATATAGTGCCAAAGTATGCATTCTCAGAGTTGGGGTTGGTTTTGCGTAGCAAAAAGTTTTTCATCATAGGCATGTTGCAGTACTATTTCCAAAGAAACAGTGAGAGCTTGTAAGCATTTACATTACAGAGAATTGTGTAGTAGGTTGTTGATATCACCCTCCGCAACTTTCTTGAGACCCCAAATAGAGTTATTTCTAGTTAAAGCTGTCATCTAATCTCATTAAATTCTTCTCTTCCTCTGCAATTTATTTGTAAAATCTTTGCTGCTACAACCTTCTTACTGTTAAACCTACATAAATCTGAAATAGAAAATTAGATTTGTGTCTTCATAAACCATTTGAATTTCAGTTTCTAATTTCAAATAAATAATCAAAATTAATACAGAGAGTTGTTTTAAGTCATGGTTTCCACTGATTTTCTGTTATAAATATCACAAGTTAATTTTCCTTTTCATCCCTAGTGCCTGAGTACTGTGAGACAAAAACATCATAAGCATTAGCAGGTTATACGTTTTGTAATTCTCTTGCACTACGAGTCTGGTTTTGCTCTGTGCAGGTTACTGTTGCATTTGACTTTTCTTTCATACTCATCATCATGTATATTATCTCAGATAACCGGGGGGGGGGGGGGTATAATCATCTTCAACAATAGTATGCAGTTAATTGCAGTGAGCAGGCATACAATTTATTCTAAGGGTAGTAGATGAAAAAAACTGTCAATAAACTCTTCCTGTTACAAGCACAATCTCACTACTCCACTCTTATTATGGTGACCCCCAGTTTTAAGAGCACAACATAGTTCAAAGTATTTGTTTCCTGTAAAAGAGAAAAGGGGAAACCCAGAGCAAAATACATGAATTCTAGTTGACATCCTGAAGCTTATTTAAAGCTTTTTTAAAAAATTTCTGTAAAGTGGATAAACTTTGTGCCGAAAAGAACCTTTTCCAAACTTGCTCAGCTGGTAAATTAAGAGAAAGTGTTTCTGTCAGTCTTTTAAATTCACAACCTTGTGAAAGGATCAGGCTCATTTATTTGCATTTCTTCTACTGCTAGTCTTACAAGAACCTCCTCCTACTTCGATGTCCAGTGTATTTCCAGAGACATGAGATCAGGATTCAATGCTGATATCATTCTGTAGGAATAAGTGAAATGCACCCCTCTGCCCTGGCCAGTAAAGCTACAGCAGTATGCAGGAAGAGGCCGTCACTTGCCTGTGCATAAAGAACAGATTTGGTAAGCTGGTCAAAAGAGCACTTTCTGATGTTACTCTTTAAAAGAACGATTCACAGAAAATAGGACTAGAGTTAGTGACTGTCTTACTGAGACTTCCAAAGGTAGAGAGGTGTGCTCCAGAATATATAAACACACTCAAGGTGTGCTGAATACAGCAGACTTCATTGTATCTAGACACTTATGACTCTTCCGTTGCACTCTAGGGAAGTATTTAGTGACTGGATGTACTACATCCAGCCCCGATGGAATATGGTCTTTTGGCATTGTGGCAATATGAATAATAAGTTATAAGTTATAAGAAGTGCCTCACAGCATCTGTTTGTTTTCATGACGTGATTCCCATCTGACTACGAAACTTTTGTGGATGCCCATGCCACCTGATTGTAAAGAGTCACCAGTGCTTTAGCCAGCGCATGGGACAGACTTGAGAACACCGACTATAATAAAACAGCATGTCATGCTGATCTGCATGCATTGCATCTTCATGCATTGCTCTGTTTTCTTTACCTTTGAGAACTGGGCGTGGCTGAAGGTTCCTCCAGAGGATGGTAGGAGTAGAGAAAGAAAACATTGAGAAGGCTGCATTTATGTGAAAGCCACCGATGTCCTTGCTTAGACTTAATATTTTAGTAGAAGATCATAAGTAAAATAATCCTACATTTCTATTATTTTCTTCAAAATTAATGATAATAAAAGACATTTTGAAAACCTTAAGGCATATACTCAGTACGTATTAAGTGCTCTGGCTTTGCTGATAGCAGTGAAGCAACGTCAACGTAGATGAGCTATAAATGTGGTTCCCTGGCTGAGCTTTAATTCATCCCATAGCTTATGAGAGCGATGATAATGTCGTCAGTTCATTTGAACACACACTACCAACCATGTAAGTAAAATAGATTTAGAAGTAGCAGTTATCTGTCACTTAGACGTCTTTGAAGTTTTCTCTGTAATATTACAGAAATCAAATCTAGATGCAATATGAGAGGAAGAAACAGGCAGTGTTAAAGTTTTGTCCACTCTATGGAGTACACCTACTATATCAAGCATTTGCCATGTTCTCTACACATTATAAAAATAGTAGGGGAAATTGACGTCTGATCTTTTGTGTCAGTATGACCAGAAAAGCAACTAAATACTCTCTTTTGTCTTTTGTTGCTAAGATCCTTACCTATAACCTTGCAATTGTTTTAAAAACAATTGAAAATCAGTGTTTCTGAGGGAATATCTCAGTATATAGAATCAAATATATCTGGCAGAAAAATTGTGAGGGGAAAAATATTTAAAGGGAGAGACAAAAGGTCCTTTTATTCTTAGTACAACCCTTTTTATTTTAGAGGAACTATGTTAATCAATGGTAGCTAGCAGTGGGTACCCACTCTTGGACTACACTGTAGAGGAAGAGTGCTTGATGGGGTCTCCTGGAGGCCACGCCCCTGACCATAATCATCATTAGTGTGTTGGAGTGCACCAAAGCATTCAGCCTTTTCCTGTGTGTCTTTGGGTTTCCTTTAGAAGCAAACTAAGATTCATGGGGGTCATTGGACACTTGAACAGGCTGCCTAGGGAGGTGGCTGAGTCACCTTCCCTGGAGGTGTTTAAGGCACGGGTGAACGAGGTGCTGAGGGGCATGGTTTAGTGTTTGATAGGAATGGTTGGACTCGATGATCCAGTGGGTCTCTTCCAACCTGGTGATTCTATGATTCTATGATACATGGCTCCATTGCTTCCCAGCATGGACATAGGCTGCAGCCTAAAAACACGCAGCCGGAAGGTTAGCAAGGTCAACAGGAAGAGCCTTTGCTCCACAGTGGAGACTGCATGTATACGTAACTTGATTGTTTAGTGCTGTTTATGGCTCAAAACTTAAAATACATATCTATCCTTCTCATGTAGCACAAGAGTAGAAAATGTTGGTTTGCACTAGTGTGAAATAGCCTGGGCAGTCCCAGCAGCTACTGCGGGAGATTTAAACACAGATCAGCCAGCAACACCACACTTTGGGCAACATCCAGCAGCAGGACAGTGAGTACTGCAGCGGGTGACAAGTTGTGGCAGTGGGGTGCTTGCCAGAACCGGGGAAAGCCCAGGAAAACCCAGTTGGGAACAGGTCGGGAGGCTCTGGGCTCCTGACAACCAGCAGAAGCCGCTCCCGCTGTGCCTGACCGAGGGGGTGGTCTCGGCGACTGCCGCGGGGGAGTTAAACAGCCCCTGGGGAGCACCGTGAACAGGAGCACGGCAAACAGGTGCCGGGTGTGCTAGAAGTGCGGGGCATATTAGAAAAACAGGGCAGTTTGAGCGGCAGTTCGAGCAGGCAGGGCGAGCAGGGAGGGCAAAAAGAGGGGCTGGAGGCGGGCCAGAAGGGATCGAGGACCATGGGGGCCACCCAGCAGAAAATTAAAGCTGCTCCACGTGCTGATCCAACCAGGATGGATGCAGCCACCCAGACGGAACTTCAGTGGGCGCATGCAGCCACCCAGACACTGGGCTGCAAGAAGTGCCCCCCTCCCACACTGACTCACACCACCAGTACTGACTTCACTTGTGGAAGCTGTGCTCGTGTGGGGAACTCCTCTGCTTGGCATCAGAACTAAGGGAAGAAGTACCTAGACTGAGGACTATCAGGGAGTGTGAGAGGGGAACAGACCAGTGGAGCAGCACCCTCTCACGAACTAAGCATGCTGCCAGAGCAAGTGCAGCTGTGAACTACCCATCCACCAACTGTAAGACTGAGGAGAAAAAAGGTGGGGAATGGCAGCAAGTTCCTACCTGGTGCAGAAAGCCTGTTGTCCCCATTCACACAACAAACCTCCAGGTTCCTGTGCAGAATAAATACAAAGCACTGCAACTGGAATCAATCCCCACAGATGAAGAGGATGGCTCCCACAGCCTAGAAACATTCCCCAGGCTGCACCATCCTCCAATGAATATCAAAACAGGCTCCGAGAAAAAGAAGAGAAGAGTGATTGTTAAGAGCTCTGGGGCACAAGTAGTGTTTAGCTCCATTCCAACAACAAGGAACAAAGAGGGAGAGATCAAGAAAAATCAGTGATTAATACCTGGCTCCAAACCTGGTGTGAGGAGCAAAACTTTGGTTAATTTGATCATGGACTGGCCCGTGTATCTCTAGGCTTCCTTACCAGGGATGGGGCACGTTTGTCTCCTAGGGTTATAAAAATCCTCACCAAAACTCCTGCAGGGTTCATTAACAGAGCTTTAAACTAGATGTGGAGGGGGAGGGAGGTGAAGACAGGCTAGTCAGGAGTGAGCCTGGAAGTGGCGCTCCAGTCCCTGAGAGACGGTGTGCTGATGAGAACCTCCAGTATATCAGCTCTGAGCGAGTGGGGGCAAATACATCTAGTGATGGAAAGGATGTAATTGGCACTGATGGGTTAGAAAATCCAGGTACCAGTCATTTGGGAATGAACAGTATTCCCTTTTTGAGAGCTGAGGAAATAACAACCCAGCTGAATTGCATTTACACCAATGCACGCAGCATGGGCAATAAACAGGAGGAACTGGAAGCTATTGTAGGGCAAGGAGGCTATGACATAGTTGCCATCACAGAAATGTGGTGGGACAACTTGTGTAACTGAAGTGCTGCTATGGTGGGATATAAACTCTTCAGGTGGGACAGGAAGGGTAGGAGAGGTGGTGGGGTAGGTCTCTGTGTTAGAGAGTGCCTTGATACCCTCGAGCTCGATTATGGTGATGACAGTATTGAGTGAGTGCCTGTGGGTTAAAATCAGAGGAGCCCACAAGAGGACAGATATTGTGATTGGAGTCTGTTACAGACCACCCCGCCAAGAAGAAGAAGCTGATGAGCTCTTCTATAAACAACTGGGAGAAGTCTCAAGTTCACTAGCTCTTGTTGTTGTGGGAGACTTCAATCTTCCAGATGTCTGCTGGAAGTACAATACACCAGAGAGGAAGCAGTCTAGGAGGTTCCTGGAGTGTGTGGATGACAACTTCTCACATAACTGGTGAAAGAGCTGACAAGGGAAGGCGCCCTCCTGGACCTGCTGTTTGTGAACAGAGAAGGCCTTGTGGGGGAAGGAGACAGTTGGAGGACGCCTGGGGCAAAGTGATTGTGAGATGGTAGAATTCTCAGTTCTAGATGAGGAGAAGGGTTAGCAGAACAGCCATATTAATCTTCCAGAGGGCAGACTTTGGGCTGTTCAGAAAGCTAGTTGATAAAGTCCCATGGGAGACAGTCCTTAAGCCCATGAGGGCTGGATACCCTTCAAGAACGAAATCCTGGCAGCTCAGGAGCAAACTGTCCCCATGTGCTGGAAGATGAGCCGTTGGGGATAAAAAACCAGCTTGGTTGAGCAGGGAGATCTTGAGGGACATCGAAAAGAGGAGAAATGTCTATGAGCTTTGGAAGAAGGGACCGCCATCGTGAGTGGACTACAGGGAGGAAGTGAGATCATGCAGAGAAAATCAGGAGGGCTAAAGCTGAACTAGAGCTCAGATTCGCCAAGTCAGTGAAAGATAATAAAAAATCTTTCTATAAATACATTAACAGTAAGAGGAGGACCAGGAAGAATATTCAGTCATTATTGGATGCAAACAGAACAGCTGGGACGAAGGATGAGGACAAAGCTGAGGTATTTAATGCCTTCTTTTCCTCAGTCTTTAATAGTAAGGATAGTTGTTCCCTGTGTGTACATACTCAGGAGCTAGAGGAGCAGAACAAAGCTCCCATGTTCCAAGAGAAGGTGGTTAAAGACTTGATTGGCCAACTAGACATTCATAAGTCTATGGGGACGGATGGGATCCACCCAAGGGTATTTAACAAGGCCAAATGCCAGGTCCTGCACTTGGGGCACAACAACCCTATGAAGTGCTACAGACTAGGGGAAGAGTGGCTAGAAAGCTGCCTGGAGGAGAAGGACCTGGGGGTGTTGATTGACAGTGACTGAACATGAGCCAGCAGTGTGCCCAGGTGGCCAAGAAGGCCAATGGCACCTTGGCTTGTATCACACATGGGACGGCCAGCAGGTCCAAGATTATTCTCCACCTGTACTCGGCACTGGTGAGACCACACCTCGAATACTGTGTTCATTTCTGGGCCGCTCACTATAAGAAGGATGTTGAGACTCTGGAGCATGTTCAGAGAAGGATGATGAAGCTGGTGAGGGGGCTGGAGAACAAGTCTTATGAGGAGGGGCTGAGGGAGCTGGAGTTGTTTAGCCTTGAGAAGAGGAGGCTGAGGGGAGACCTTGTTGATCTCTACAGCTACCTGAAATGAGGTTGTAGAGAGGAGGATGCTGGCCTCTTCTCCCAAGTGACAGGGGACAGGACAAGAGGAAATGGTCTCAAGCTGTGCCAGAGGTGGTTCAGGCTGGACATTAGAAAAAAATTTTTCACAGAAAGGGTTATCGGTCACTGGAACAGGCTGCCCAGTAAGGTGATTGAGTCACTATCCCTAGAGGTATTTAAAAGATGGGTGGATGAGGTGCTCAGTGACATGGTTCAGTGGTTGATAGGAATAGTTGGACCTGGTGATCCTGGAGGTCTTTTCCAATCTAGTGATTCTGTGATTCTGTGAAATGTTAGAGAAATGCAGACACTGAGGACTGTTTAATGCAAATCCAACTTCTCTCCATCTTACATTGCATTGAGAAGGTAAATTGAATTTGTAGAATATTGCAGCACACAAGCTGTAAAGACTTGGTGGTATAAATACAACATGTTTGTGCCTCACCATCTGGAAAAATGCAGGCTCTGGTCTTTTACAGTGGATGCTGTAAAATGCACTTTCAGTGCAGGAAAACTGTGAATTAAGGCTAGCTTCAGTCCTCAAAATATCAGGATATTTTACATATTTCTTTGTTTATCTCTTTATCCCCAAAATATCTGATTTTAAATCATGCAGTATCCAATAAGACTTTGGGGAAGAAATAAAGAGACACAGAAGTTTCTGTGTGACAAAGGAGTCTTATTTAGCTTTCACCTGACAATTCATATAAAACTTATCCATTTTTAGTGTCAGAAGCAAATTGAAATGGCAGCCAGCAAAGCTGAGAATAGTTCATGTAGGAAGGTAGTGCTTCTGGGAATATGACCAGTTTTTTTTAGTTAATTATTTATGTCATAAATTTTTTTTTTTTTTTGATGCTGCACCCATGGAATGGCACATGAAACTGTAACAGGAATTAAAAGGAATAAAATAGTTTCAGTCCCAGAATCAACAGACTACAGATCTAGAAGGATGTTGAATTAAAGTTCTGAGTAAATGTATTGTGAATGGTGCCCAGAACAGCATGTGTAAAACAGGAGGAGAAGCCTGCATGAGAAAACCAGCCTCTGCCTGCAAACTTGCCTCTGTTCACAGCTAGGCACAGCATCAGAAGTAACCTGAGTGATCCAGCAGCTTAGTCCTGAGAAGGACACAGGGAAGGGCAATGCAACGAGGACATCAACACCGAATGGCCCACAGTAAGTACCCTAGATAGGAAATGGAAGAATCTGAAGCAAATATGATACAATTCTCGGTCAAAAAAACACTGCCACAAAATACAAGTATAGCAACTGGCTGAAAAATAAAGTTGATGCCTGTGAAAGTATACCTTTCATTTGTGCAAATACTTTGCAGAACTGGAAACGTTTCAATGCTTCTAATAGCAACACACATCCATAGACTCTGTATGAAGCTGAACACCATTGAAATTACCTTACCTTTTCAGTTATAGTTTATCCAGCAGAAAGCATCCACAGCATGTGTTTGCTGTAAGTATGGCTCTGAAGACAAAGTTCAAGGGAGTCTGTAGAATTGACAAATAAATAAATAGATAGATAGATAGGTAGGTAGGTAGGTAGGTAGGTAGATAGATAGATAGATAGATAGATAGATAGATAGATAGATAGATAGATAGATAGATAGATAGATAGATAGATAAGCAAACCCCCAAAAGTCAGAACACAGATGTTTTCCTGAATCATTTTTGAAATAAGAGTGCTAGAAAAGAAGGTTTGCATCTAGCAAGAAAGGCTGGTCAATGTGACTCTTGATCAAGCCACTAATCATCAGTCTTATACACATCACTCTCCCTTCTCCAAGAACGGCATGCACTCTAAACACAGGTTGAGTTAAGTAGCTTTCTGTTGTTTTCCTTTAAATAAATGAGCAAAGATGGTAACCAGTCAGTACAATGCACATCAGTTATGAGGCAGGTGAAAGCTGAAATGGGTAAACAGATTTCCAAAGGATGGTGTGCTTACAACAATACCAGTTTCTTGCCACTGGGAAGATCAGTCCTCACTCTCTCTTGTTATCAGCAAAGCTGTAAGTGTTCTTAATATTGAGAAAATATCACAACTGCTAGAAGGAAAACTGAGTGAATACATTAGAATGTTTAGAACAGTCCCCCTATATTTATGTTGAGATGGAGAAAAATATCCACTTCTTTGCTAGTAAATAAACAATACAAAAATTGTTGTGCTGGAATCAGCTCTAATCCAAGTGAGTTAGTTTATCATCATCAAGCTGATTGTCCCTGCAGCGCCATGTCTCTAAGGTGCCAGTCCTGCAGACTTCAGTTTGACATATGAAAAGGGAGCAATGGGTATATAGGTGTTAATTTTTCACTCTTTCTTGAAGGATAATATTTTTTGCAGCACTAGATGACCTCAGTGATGGTTTGACAGATATTTAGGCAATCTTTCTGGCCTGCAACAATCAACACCTGTTAGCCACCACCAGTCTTACCGGATATAATAATCTCACAAAATCATTTTTTCTGTCCCTCTAGAATTTGAAAAGTTCATCCAGTATAGAGTAATCATTGTTTGATTGACATATAAGTACAATTTCTCTGTATTAGCTGCCTTCTTAAACTGAACCCAAGTAACAGGGTTACATGTGAATCAGGAGGACTACGATCAGTGTGCACCTAGAAGGCTGACAGGATGCAGGTCAAAAGCCTGAAGTGACATTCTTGTTACTCTAATTTTATTTTCAGATTCAGAGATCAGATGAAAATAATCATCTATCAGGATTAATTGGGAAGAGTAAAACATCCAGTAAAAGGAGTTTTATCTTGTTTTTTTCCCTGCATACATTAGATAAATAGAAACAATATAAATATAAATAATGTGAATGAATAAGAGTAAGAATAAGAATAAAAATAAAGATGTATTTTAAAATTCAAAAATGCACAGAAATATATACATATCCCTGTGTGCATCTGTGTGTGTGTATGTGTGTATTTTTAATTCCACTTGGGGTTCATCTCTTTATCTAAACAACATGTGAAAACACTTTTCCATAAAATATGCTTCAAACTGTATGCTTAATACAATCTGTAAAAGACTACCATAGAACAGAGTAGTGAAATGCATTGCCATGCTATGTGTGGACATGTTATTTACTTTCTAATCTACAAAGCCAGTTCCTTCCCAAGCCTGCAGGAAGGCTGGAACCTTCAGCTGACATTGATCTGGTAACTGGGAGGACAAGCCACATTGGCCCTGACAGTGTTTGGCACCTCTTTGCATTAAATCCTAAGCTTCCCGCCCACCCTCCCCCACCACTCCAGCCCTTAATTTTGGGTTGCAGGAGGTTGTGTTTCACTGAGTACTCATGCTACCTTGCCGCTACTGGGGAGAACAAGCGGCATCCCAGCCTGTAAACCTGTACCTCCTAGCAACATGTTTGAAACTACAGCTGCCTGATATGGCTAATGAATTTTACAATCAAAAGCTAAAGTGAATTAGCTGTAGCAGATGTTTTTACTCTGGGAACCACCAGACCTTTCTGGCTGCCCATTTATCCTTCAAGAGGATAAAACTCTACACTTCTATTATGTGTTGTCATTGGAGCATTACACAACTTTATCAAACTTTTTATTCTGGAAACTGAATTAGTTTTCTGCAAGGGGGTTTTTGTGTGGCTCTTTAATCACATTTACTGGGGAACATGTGTACTGTAAAGTTGGAGAGCCGATTATGGCTTCTAGAAAGGCCACTTTCAAAAGGAAGCTGCCCTCACTCGTGAGGCCTCCATTTGAAGGTCCTTGGGTTTTGTGAAGAGGAAAAAATTAATTACTATTTTAATAACGAAGCCAAGCCTGCTGAAAATCCTCTTAGAGAGTAGCTGGATGATGTAATGGCTAGCGGGAGGGATATTGAAAACAGTGACCACACATCCCGCCCTTCACTCTCTTATTCACTCCCTGTAAGATGATACGGGCTGCTGGGTCACACATGAGGGAATTGAAAGCATAGCACTGCTGGCTTGGGCAGTTAGGGCTTGGAGGCAACACAGTGATGGGAGGTCATCTGAAAATTAATATCTGTTGTCATCTGCCCTGCAAGATAACCCTGGAGCTGTGGCTGAGAGCACATTTGCCCCTCCAACCCCATCCTGCCATACAGACTTCACGCCTCACCCGTGGCCCCAGGGGATGGCCAGGCAATGGTGCCAAAACCCAGGGGCCAGTCAATGCTCTTAGGGAGCTGGCCAACCAATGGGTACATGAGAATGGTGCTTGCACGCTCCACTGTGTTGTTCAGTAAGAAGCTGGATTGTTGCTTTACTGAAATTAAGTAATTGGGAGGCACTCCAACCACACATGGGTCTCTTTTTGCATGCAGGATGCTTGATTTGACCCACAGCTTGGTGCGGAGACCCATGTTTCTCCCTACCATCCTCACACACAACACTGGCTGCTGTCAGACGTGCAGTGAGAGCTGCAAAGGGGTCTGGTGGGCCCAGCTTCCTTGAAACAAGCGTCATTGGACACTGGAACAGGATGCCCAGGGAGGTGGTTGAGTCACCATCCCTGGCGGTATTTAAACGACAAGTGGCTGTGGTGCTCATGGTTGTGGTGCTCATGGTTATGGTTTAGTGGTTGATAGAAATGGTTGGACTCAATGATTCTCGAGGTCTTTTCCAACCTAGTGGTTCTGTGATTCTGTGAAATGGGATCTCCAAGTTGAATGTGAGTACACACTACGGAAAAATCAAACATGGTGCGTGGTCACAGCCCAGATAGACAGAGACCACACTGAACACCAGCCTCCAGCAGGGACACTGAAGGAAGCAGTGGTTCAACCAAGTGAGAGCTCCTCATGGGCTTTTAAAACCTCAGACAGTACAAGCAGGGAACCAAAACAAGGGAAACCACGGATACTGCCATGTTTCTCTTGGCTGTCACTTAGCTTTGTGCAGATTTGCAGGTCTGCTGCTACCTAACCCTAAAGCTTTCTTTTTATGTACCTTAATAAAAATAGGACCAAAAAAAAAAAAGCACAAAAGCACAGCCTAAATGACTGACCAGTCATGCAGTCATGAATCAGATTAGAAAAACAGTTCTGAATTAAACTTGAAGATAATAAGAAAATAACTCTATATTCTTATTTTTTTAAACCTACGTATTTCCTTCCTCCCCAAAATTATCCTTGATATCAGAAAAAAAAAAAGAGACATTATAACTCTTTGATATGAACCTCTCAGGGTTATAAGTTTGTGACAGAGTAATTCCTTTCATATCAATATGGGGGTTTTATGAATTGCAAAGAAAAGCAGATGTATAAAAATAAAATCCACATAAAATATAAATTGTCATTGTGTGAGTTAATGCCAGACAGAGGCTAGAATAACTTGCATATTCTCTGTTTCTAAAAATCTTTGCAGGTTTTTTTTAGAACAGCATAATTGCTTGCTAATATATAAAAGCTCTGCTTTTGTAGGGAGCAGAATATGTGTTGGTCATAGAAGAAATGTGGAAAGTTCTGCAATAGGTT
Organism: Phaenicophaeus curvirostris; assembly: GCF_032191515.1. Lineage (NCBI taxonomy): Eukaryota > Metazoa > Chordata > Aves > Cuculiformes > Cuculidae > Phaenicophaeus > Phaenicophaeus curvirostris. The sequence goes on from NC_091394.1 coordinate 42,046,420, forward strand.
TCAGTTCTGATTCTCCTCCTTAACTTTTCATGCCTCTCTTCTCTGTATGGAGTTACTTACAACAATATGTGAATGGCAAGGTATCACCTACAACTTGAAAAGATTAGGAACTTGAATGCCACCCCATCCTTCACAGAGGATTGCATTTAATGCTGTATGTATAATTCTATTGAATACAATGAAAAAAGAGGCCTAAGGGCAAGTTATTCACAGACAACACAAACTGAACTGCAAAAATTGCCAGCTGGTACAACCTTGCTTTCATTTATCTTCAATGTCACTATCAACCCATGGTACCCAGAATTCACAGGTAAGAGTAGACAAAGACAAAAGGAAGAATGGTAAGGAGGAGACTGTCCATATAACTCCAAGAAGAGATCTCAGAAGTACCTGTGGCACTTGTGTCAACTGCTGTTCTGTCATCCCCTCATCCCACAGGTCCTCTTATTCACCCATGTTGCAGCAGCTTTTGGGGTGTACAGATGCTCCCTGGAACCTCTGGGGTTGCTGTTTTGCCTGGGCTATCATTCTGTCTGCTCCCAAGCTCAGACAACTTCACTGCCCATGCGGTGTCCAGTTGGGTGTTTGCTTTTCCCCTTGGGGTTCTCAGAGCCATCGGTTTGTTCATCTTAGCTCTTAGGAGAGGTTTCTTCTCCTTTCAAAAGCAGAACTCAAAACATTTTTTGTTGGCCTCCATCAATTGCTTTTCTTTCCTCTGGCTTGCTCCAGTGCCAGTTTCTCATCCACCTGAAATTTTTCTCACCCTGTAAGGTAGAAATCTCTCCTTTCAATCGGCTGGTTCCAGACAGTCCTAGTGAGCATATGGTGCTACATGCATGCTCGCCTATATGAGCACAGACCACCAGCTGGGCATGACTCCTGACTAAAGAGAAGTGGAAAAAGCATAGTTTAAATTGCCTTTTGGGTGCTAAATCTATTTTCACTTCAAGGCAAATATTTTGCAAATGTTCCTGAAGCTGACTGAATTGCTTTGGTAAGCAGGAAGTTGAAGGTGTCATTCAGATGTTTCGAAGGAGGAAAGTTTGAAACAGAAAAATATTAAAGTAGCAATCTGCAAATGCTGGAAATTTGGAAATGCTGGTAGCTGGAAATACTTTTGATACTATTGAAAAAGGCTTTTCTTTTGCTTGAAACATCGTATTTTCCATCAAATAATATTTTCTTTGGAGATTAAAAAGCAGTGTGTCAGAACTCGGCCATTTTTTGTCTGTGGTTGACATAAAAGAGTGATAGTTCATGAATTTTGTACTTGTAATCACAGGGGTGGGGGGAACAGCAAACACCCTATGTCTCAAAGAAATGGGAAGAAGAATGATTTTAACAACCACAGCACAGAAATCTAACTTCTTTCTTCTTTGCATAATAATGCAAAAATAATAGAATAATAGAACAAATACTAAGCAATAAAGTCATTAAACATGTCAAAGAAGATGAACTGTACATTCTAAACAGCTTAATTTTATAAAGAGCAATATTCATCAAACAAACTTAATTCACCATTTGCTTGATTTACTACTTGTGGGTGAAAAGTGATTTTATTCTATTTTTATTATGTGGAGAATAGATGCACATAATTATGAAGTTAGAAGATCTGCTTGGGTGCTTACTTTATGCAGCTTAGCATTTGGCACGAATCTCATCAGAATGAAGTGAAGGTGCAAGCATGTCCCCCACACCTTCTCCCCCTCGTGTGTTTCACAGGTCATCCTGAGGAGGCAGGAATTGCCTTGATCAGGCAAGTGGTTAGAATTTAACAGAGAGAGACATGATGTAGGAGAGAAAGGGAACTGACCTCTATTTATCTAACAGAGCAGGGACTAAAATTAAAACTATGAAATTGGTTGCAGTAATGAAGCTAAACAGACAATTCAGGTGAATGTTACCTCTCTTAATACTCACATGTAGAAACAGAAACTTTAAGGTGAAAGAATTGAAATAATCCCAGAATTAATTGCAATAGGTTTATTCTTAGTGAAAGCTGAGGAGATTGATACAGTCGTTAATTAAACCTTTTCTCTCATAAATAGGTCATCTAGGTACAGCTGCACTGTAATTCTCCCTGGGTGGTCAACAAATTTTTGTGCTATCCTAAAGCATCACTAAGAACCAGTACTTGTTCCTCGAAAGTCTCCTCAGCTTCTCTGTGAGGAAGATGTGAATCATTTAGGGCCAGCATCACCTCACACTGGAGGCAAGTTGAACACATGCAGGAAGAAGCTGAAATAGTTAATATCCTGCATCTCAAAGAAGAGTTGCAACAAGGAGCAATGGTAGTGATGCAGTCATCCTTACCACAGGTTCAGGTTGCCAAACAGCAGGTCAGAAGAGAGCATCCCTGATTCCTTACCAAAAGAATAATGATAGCACATGCTGCAAAACTGAAGAGATTTAAAACCCCTTGATTTTGCACCCCAAACCACTTGCTGCAGATTTGATCCAATGCAATGAGAGAAAATCAGCCAGGCACAATTTATCTCCTCAGTCAGAGGAGCACGTGCTATAAGAAGAATGAGAATGAGAGAGGAAAGATGTTCAGGAATTAAGTGGGGAGTCTAAAGGAAATGGGATTATTTATCTGGCAAATCACTTGCCAAAACTTAAAATAATTCAGTATTTGCAGCTGGTACCTCACAACTTCCACAGTAACAGCAAAAAATACCCCATGATTCTTTTTCTTGTATAAAATAGCTGTAAGAGTAAGTTTCAGGGGGTTATTTTCAATCATAGATTTTTAGCTTTCAGAAAATGTAAAAGGGAAAGCTGTGTGACTCTTTCCTTATGATAAGTTAGAGTATCATATAATGTGTAATTTACCAATTGAACTACAAAATGATATTTGGATGTGAGAAGGAAGGCCTCAAATAATAACTTCCTTTCTTTTGTGGTAGAGTAGCCATGCAACTGTAATTTAATTTGCTCTTGAGAAAGATCATATGAACATCTATTCTGCCTATGTAGTTCGTTTTACAAAGCAAAACCCAGATGAAAGAGAGCAGCCCCAATAGACTGAATCTTCTCTGATGAAGAGAGAAAGGCGTTTTAAACCAGTGATCCCAAGCAATGATCACAGTTATGAAATAGGTTATGGAGTTAACTACATTATATGTAAAAGAAATGTATGCCTGCCTGTAATCAAAAGCATGCTCATAACTAAAATCTAGGCCACTCTTTTGCAGTAAGTTGACTCCCTGCAGTTAGCATGGGAAAGAGAAACCTCTAAAAGGCAATAAGAAATGAAAACTTTTTAATACACTAATGAATCTTTATCCTACATAATACTAATGATTTTGGAAAACAAAATACAGTGATAGACACCATGAAAAATTCTGAAATCAACAAGGTTTGCCAGAGCTACAAGATGTATTTTACAAACCTCCAGCCTTTCAGAGCAGGTGACCTGTGGATGTTTTTTTCAGAGCAAAACATACATACTACTTTGGAAGTAGTATTTTTTTATGTCTTGATGATCCTCTAAAATTTGCATGGTGTTTCATACATTGACTTTAAAAAAATGGAAAACAAAGCAGGGCAAATCATAGTTATGAAATAAGCAGGTTTTAAGTTTAGCTGTTGGTTTTCTCCTCAGAGTATGGTGTGTGTTTACTGATCATTGATGGCCATTGAACATGAACAAATATTAACATATCTGGATCTCAGTCTCAGTCATCACCAAAAAAACATGTTTGATTTTAAGAAATGCACATTGTGGAGGTAAGTCTTCTATCAGTGCTAAAAAGGTGCATTTGAGGCCTGAATTTGTGCTATACTTACATCTCTTACTTAAAAAAACCAAAAAAATTAATTTTGAACTTGGGCCGGTAAAGAATGTAGAAGGTGAAAGCAGCAATTAGGTGCCTCTGTGCAGAGTTGCAGGCTTGGAAAAGTCCATTCACTTACTGCTTAAATTCTAAAGACACTCTTTCCTCCTTTTAAGAGTAACTGTCAAGACACAAAATTTTCCAGAATATGGTTGAGTATATTATACCTCATACCTAGAAAGAAGGATAATTTTTTTACCTAGTTCCCCTGAGAGGCTCAAGCATAGGTATGCTTCCTAGTTCCAGCAATCTACCTTCACAGAGTCCTGCTGAATCCCAAAAGAACCTGGGCTAGCATGGGTCATGTCTCGAAGGCACGCAAGGGAGACAAATCATTTGTAGTTGACTGCATGACGCATAAGTCCTTACTGAAATAATCTGAAGAGCAAGGCTGAAGTACGTGGTATCCTATGTATGGCAGACAATTGCTTCCATCTGGCTACTAAACTGAAGACATACTTCTCTACAAAATGTCTCGCTGACTCTTCTATTTATCCTTTTAAAACCTGTCTGAATGTAGATGACATACCCAGCATAACTGAGGCTGAGATGAAGGATAGAGTAAAATACTTGCACATACAGCATTTGCACTGCTGTTTAAATGGTAGAAGGGCAGCAAAAGAATATAGTCTTTAAAGTCTTAGTCACCAGTTCAAATTCATTGAAGCTCAGTAGGGATGAAATAAATTTATCTCCATGAAGTCACTTGATGATATCGGTGTATTTCCCAGTGGACATGCATCAGGTTACAGAAACTGCCATCAGAAGTGACATCATTAATGAGCTTCAACAGAGAGAGACATAGACTATATGGACCTTAACACTTTTATATGGACTACCCCTCTAGGTCACTGCTAGGACGTGTGGGGACTCTCACGCCTCTCACCTCAAACTCAGTTATTTTAACTCCTAAGATTGCACAGCTTCTTAAATAGGGCCTTCTTCCATAAAGCACAAGATAAAGCTGCATCTGCAAAGAATGTTCTGAGGGCACAGAGGCAATAATACATATGGGTTAAATATTGCTATGTCTAATGATATGCCGTATGGTCTAGTTAGACTCTCAGTGGTTCACTGGAATATATACTACATCATAACACTATATGTGGGTTTTTTTGCTTTAGCAACAAAAAGTAGAATAAAATATAATAAAGCCACAGTCACCAAGATGCCTGTTGAAGGAAAAATTGCAGTCTGAAAAAATAACAAAGGCAAAATAACATGGGGATTTAGAGGAGGAAAACAGGCAAAAGAAAGCCAGGAGAGCTCAATGGATCAGCTCCAGTGAAAAGGGGAGGGTGAAGGCGGAACAGTATGGGGTTTTCGTACTCTAAATTCCTTGCAATGCTTGTAAAATCCCTTGCCAAAAAAACCTAAGCAAGGTTATATGCATGTTTCTGATTATTAGGAATATATGTATGCATGCATTTATATTGTAAGGCATGTGTCTTTGTGGTGTGTTTCTACATGAGTACATGCTGTCAAAACCACACAGAGAAAAAAATAAGTAAACATACAAATATCTTACAACAAAGACCAACATTTTGCCGACAGTTACTTTAACTAGACTTTCTTTAAAGCTTTCATGATGCTACTGCTGATGGTACACTGAATGACTCTTTCTGAAGAAGGTGAGAGGATGAGGTGCTGTCTGACATGGGAAAAAAAGTGATACCTTTCTTTTCTTAGCCTATGGCCAGATTCTGCATTTGCTCTGATTTTCAAAATCCTGATGAAGTTACTGTGCAAAAATCAGACACCAGATGCTAAATGAAGACCAGAAGCACTACGAAGTTTTGCATGTACTGGTGAGGAACAATATTTCTTATTTTTTACTTCGTTTTGGTCAGGAGTTGGATTTGAGAGTCTGAAGGAATACTATCTGTATCCAGAATAAAGTACCATGTTAATATACTGCAGGAATACCTGCAAGTAGAAGGACCAGTGTTTTGAAAATAGCTTTAAGCAGTTATTCCCAGCAATGAGTCCTTATTCTGTCATGCAGCACGGCTCAGTCTTGCACTGCAAGTGAAGCATTAATGCAGCCTGAGTAACTTTAAAAAACATCAAAGCAAGTTTTGTCTCTCACAGAAGTTTTACTCTGGGGGCTGTGTAAACAGAGCACTGTCTCTTTAACTGATTTTATTTTCCTCTCTCTTTTTTTTTTAGCTTAAAGATTACATTTAATATCTATTTCCCAGCAGTGTGCAAACTGACATCATCTACTCATAAAAGCGGAATGCTTTGCTTTTTTAAGCTTCAAGCTGAATAACAAATTGCCACAGATGACAGCATAAAAGAATAACAGAATGGAATCAAAAGAAAATTCATTGTCAACAGAAACCCCCTGCTGAGGAATTTCAATTTCATATATCTAATTATCCCTGTCAGTTGGAAGAAGTGACAAAAAGCATTCTTTGTTCTCTCTTTCTGCCTCCCGCATCTCACTCTCAATTAATTCCGGCATACAAATATGACTAATTGTCTTTGCAGTGCTCGAGAGCTCTGTATATAAATGTTCATGAACTGAAAATCATTTGGAGGGTATTCATGCATCGATTTATGATATTTGAACACAATAGACATGCATAATTCAGGTGACCATGTTAGCACCCTCACAAGCCCTTATTACAGAGATTAGGCAGGATTCTCTTTTCACATCCTTTTTTCATATATATGCTTTGTGACAATAACTCACTTTGCACCTATTAAAAGAGGAAGCATTATATGTCTGCTGTGGCTTATTGAAATTGCCATGAACAAGATTACCAACATTTAAATAACATAGAGGGGATGGCCAGAAAATATTAGGTACTTTCAAAAGCAAAACCAAATAATTATGAAGGTTAAAGCTGGTGGTTTTTTCTAATCTCAACTTGATCATTTCAAGAAACCTTTGAAGTGACAGAATTATCTTTACTCACATCTTGTATCGACAAATACTCTGAGGCTAACATTTATGTGATACTCTATGTAAATATACAGAGAGATGTATGAGTGCATGCACAGAGATAGAGGGAAAAGGAAAACTTTCTTTATTAGCTTTTGTAACTAAATGGTAAGGTTATTTCAAGGGAAACATTCTTATATAATGACAGAATTAAGATTCATAATCCACACCCCAATTAAGTTGGTATTCTATGCCTCCCTTATTGTACTCATAATCATATGACTTCTTTTTTCAAAACTCTCTACACTGATAGAGCTACACTACTTGCTAGGGCAAACCTCTTGCCCAAGAGCACAGCATCAGACCTTTTCTAGACAGAGGGATTGCGTATATACAATGACTGGTTCGTATAATGTCATGATGGAAATTTCTTGTTCCTCACAGTGTGATACCTTTTTTTAGAAAAGATTATGTTAATTTTCAGAAAATACAATTTTAAACTATGTTGAAGATAAAAATTTCATGAGACAGGAAGAGCAATATTTTTCTCAGGCAGCTTATAAACTCATCCTCTAAAACTGGGGAGCTGTACAAATACCAGGTCTTCATCCCTGTTGCTACTTGAAGATGAGCAATGGTGGGTACTTCTACAGGCACTTGCTTGTTTCCTGCATCTATACCAAACACTTGGAATCTTGCTTGTAAAACCATGTAGCATGTGCATAAATTTTTCCATGACACCCAGCAATTTATGTGCCCTTTGTATACAGTTCTCAATGGCATCTGGCTCCCACTGCTACACGCAGAAAATGTCATGGGCTCAGCAAATAGAGTTTTCACATGAAGCAGCACAGTGATTTATAAAAGTCATCATTCACTGAATACCTACAAGAAGCATATGGATTGAGGAAAGGGCTCTCAGAGAAACTGGGGGTGTGGAATAAGAATGAATGGAGAATTCAGCCTCAAGTACAGGATCAGTTGAAGCACCATGGAATATTGTCTCAAGAAACCAGGACCCTCTTTTTGTGAAATATTTACTAGTGGCAAAAATGATAGTGCCACATGGCCTATTCTTCAGAGCCTAGAAAACAAGTGTGAATAGTTAAATGTAAACAAAGACCTCCAGATACAGTGACAATATCAAATTTAACAATACCTGTTGCAGTTGGTACATAGTCAGCCAACAATCAATAAATAAAGCAAGTTGGTTTGATTTGTTTTGGTCTTTTTCCTCTGCTATCCTCCAAACTTGCAGTCTTTTTCTTTTCAAGATGCAGGTCAGTTTTTCATACATGTGCTATAAACAAGCTCTGCATGCTCATTGCATATGACTTCAGTGGAAGCTGATGCACTTAGATGCATATGCTGGCTTCTCCAACTCGCTTGTGCTCATCCTTTACGTCGCTGCTGAATTGAGACCTATTATTTAAAACACCAATTGCATTAGGAGTCCTTCCAGGGCTTTGTGAAATCAGTTCCCTTCACAAGCGTCCATGTTTGCAGATAAGAAAGCTTTGTTTCAGCTCAGGCAGAAAAATTTCTCCTAGATTTCCAAGCCAGCAATTGATATCATAATATTTTTAGGTTCTATTGCAGATTGATGTTTATTTGGCCTACTCAAGAGGTAGATGATTTTTTAATTTTTTTTTTTAATCTTGGATTTGAATTTTGCCCATTCCCTGAAAGGCTTTCCAGTTAGCTACAAGAGGAATTGTCGTATAAGCACCCGTCCCACCAAGAGAACAGCACCCGTTTACTGCTGTGCCCACACAAACCGTCCCTGAGGTCACTGCACTCTGCTTTCTTCACAGTATCCTTCTCCTGCTGTTATTAAGCATATAAAATCAGAACTGGTGGACATCCAAGGCTCTGATTAATTCAGGGGAACTGAATAGACAACTTCAGTACCCGCCAGGGCTCCCCCAGAGGATTAGAGTCCTGGTTACAAAACAGACAACACGGTTTGCTTGCCAGGTTCCACAAAAGATACTATACTCAAATTTTGCTCTCCAATGTACACTTTTCATTATCTGTGAACCTACACCATATTTACGTGATAGAGTACTTAGTGCATGGCCTTGTTATTTTTTTTTCCATTTAAAGAAACCAACCACAAATAATGTAGAGCTGAAAGAATGGCATAAAGCTGGAAGTATAAAGGCTGCCTTAATTTTTAAAGCACTATGTTGGCTTTTGATTTTACTTTAATTTAATTTTGAACCTGCAGAACTTAATGAAGCCATACCTTTGAATTTTCTGGCATTTGCCACTTTCACTCTTATTTGTATCTCTATAGACATTGCTAAGCTCTGTTTAGAAAAATGCTAAAACTAAAACATTCCAATGTTGCTATAAAGCTCTCATTCCAAATCTCAGCTGAAAATATATCTTTTCTGACCTGCACATATCTGTTAATTTTCCTCTCCCTTTGCTATTATTTATCTCCCTTTGCTATTATTTATCTCTGTAACTGTATTGTTTAATTCCTGTAAAGTGGTTTTGGGGTACGCTTTGAATGAAAGACACTGTACAAAATAAAGTTGTATTGTTTTGTACAAGCTGGCACATACTTGGTTCCGCATAAGCTTGGCAGAAAACTCTCTTACAGCACTTTCTAGTTTCTCCCCAGACACTTTTTTCATCTTTGCAACCTCCTTTTGCTGGTTAGGAGATACTAGAAGAATACGTCTGTTATGATTAATACGTAACTAGAAATTTATTTGCTACCCAGAACTTCCTTTTACCCATTGAATATATTTGAAACAAGGATCATTTTACTGGAGGAGGTAAGGTTGCAGTATTGACCCAACTAAAATGTAGGTGCGGGAAAGAAACAAAATAATGAATCTGATATTTTAAACATAACCTCTACTTTGATTTTTATAAGCAATCAGAAGTGATTAATGCATGGGAACACACTGTTCATTATATGAGCCTTTCTGTATCCTTGGTCAAATAAAGCAAGCAGGTGCAAGTCATAGGAGTTACTGATTATTTATGGCTTTTAGATACTTTGTGGGTTTAGCTGGTGAGAAAGTTTTATTCCACTCACATGGACAAAACACAACGAACTGTCTGGACTGATTAAATTCACATTGTAACATGAGCACATGGCAGGCAGGGGAAAAATTATGAAATCTCACCGCCTATGCCATGGCAACTGAGCAAACAGCTCATGGGAAGAATGTGAATAATAGAAAATAGCAATATTTCTCTTTGTGTTCTTGCACTTGACAGTTTTATCCCCACATCTGCCTGATGCCCAGTGCACAAGTAAAGTGCTTGTAGTAGCTACTTTCATTCTCACCAATTTGACTCATCCTTGGCCAAGAGTTGTCTTAAGATGACCCATGTACATTTTAAGCTTTGGAGAATATGCACCAAGAAATATTTGTGGTTTGTGTACGTACATAGGGAAAACGCAGGAAAAGGAATGTGCTAGTCATGAAAAGGTTTTTCAAAGCAAATTTTGTGCTCTCATTCAGGATTTCAGTTTTCTTGACAGAAAATTGAATGTTGGAATAATGGTTGTGAATACATTTCAAGTCAAATGTCAAACTGCCACAGGGATCATTCAAAAAATATGAAGCATATTCAAAACCTTCTAGACATCTACTTATTTCTCTCCAGTCCATGGTATCTATCAGTGTTGAAAAAAGAGATGTCAACAGTGCTACTAAAACCAGTTTGTTTGACAGATTCTGGTTGCACTTCTGTAACAGAGCTCCAAAGATGTTTCCTTCTATCTTTAAAATACACATACTTGTTTTTGCTAATGCTGCATGACTTTTGATTTTTCTTCTGCTCTATATGCAATGGGAAATTTGCTCTTCTGAAGCAAGACTTATGTGTCTTCAGTGCTTTTGGAAAACTGTGATAAGTGAGGACAAGAGTGTTTGACCTTTGGTAGGAATTCCACTTGAAACTGAAAATTCCTTTCAATCACAGTGCAGTTTGAACTAACTATGTACTCCATTTCAGGTGTCCTGTTTTAGTAATGGTCAGAGGTTACTATGGGAGGCATGCTGACAGGACTCAGAAGTAACTGACAGAACAATGTCGTATTTATCACATCAGATATTATGCAGTTCAGTTCTGCATTTGCAGCAAGGTTGGCATGGTCTGATAGCCATAGCACTAAGAAATAAAACTTTTGAAAGGTTCTGTGTCTATGACTGATGTTAAAGAGGATAATGAGTGCTAATTTTTCCATCTTAATGAATTTGGTTTTAAAACAGGGTATATTAAGTACTATCATTCCATGAGACTAGAAACCTAACTTTTTTTTACCTGATATTCCTGCTACTGTTGCTTGAGGCAAAATTAGTGCTTTTCACAAATACATCAGTAGTGTCACTTTAATTTGATGTTTTACCCTGTCATGATTTTGCAAAAATTAGTTTACCCTTCTGTTCTGGGAGCTGCACTTTGGGCCAGCAGGTCTTGAAAAATCTGCATTCCCTCAGTTAACGTAAAGGTCTCAACTGGAAGTTGAGGAAAGGAAAATGAAGGGGGAAAAAAAAAAAAACATTGAAAACAGCAATGACACATACTGAAGGAGAAGATGTAAAGAACACTGAAATTTATTCTTTAAAGAATTATCATCATAGAAGCTGCTATTGGATTCAAGTATCAAAACTTCAGTATCTAACACATTTGATAAGATAAGTATAATGAACAATCAAGGTTGGTCTGCTGGTATTTAATTATCATCAGGAATGTGCTTTTAAGGTAGCTTTTCTGGTGTTTCCTACCAACAATATTTTGGATTATGTAGTGGTATTTGCAAACTGGATTCCTCTCAGATGACATGAAACTGGGAGATGCTAGTGGGCTTTTAGTCTATGAGACCAGGCACTCTGATGAAAGTCCTGTAAAGATACATGCTGTGGATATGAAGTCCTATGCATCAGCTGTGTTGGTCTTGAAACAACTTGTAAATAACATGTAAGTTTATTTATACCTGTGCTTAATATACTGAAAATATACATTACATGCAAGGTAATTAAGAAATGTGTAATTAATAGTGCAGCTTTGATCACAACTACACTATATTTATTTAAACTAACATTCCCTTTACTTTGGCTCATTTATCTTTCTAGCACATCTGTCTGGTCAACCAGAAGGACTCTACCTGTGTCATCACATATGTTGTCACCTGGATTTTATGTTTCCTCTCCTACTTATCCCATACTTGGCAAACTTATCATAAAACTCTGACAGAAGAAAACTGGAAGCTAGACATATTTAGGAATGTCCAAAGTATTTGCAGAGGAAGTTCATATGCAGTGCTAACATCTTCCCCAAGTAGTATTTCCATAAATTTGGAACAACGCTAATGGTCCCTTTATACAGGAAGAAATCTGAGTTGAGAGATAAAATATATTTAATTCTGCTCACCAAAGTCAAAGAAGAGGATAAAAGTCTAATAATCATTATTTCTGAAACTAAGGAATAATTCTGAAAAATGAAAGGAAGGATGCTGCTGGACACAGCTTGGCTTACACCGAAGCAAAATGGAATTCTACTATTGATTTAATGAAAACAGGACCAAACCCTGTGTGCCACTTTTTCATATGAAATAATTTGAATGGGCTGAGGAGAAACACAATAGTAGAGACAGGGAATGAAAAACACCCACAGCAATAAACACCTTCAATTCACCAAGGAAAGCTTTTCTCATGAAGGGGTATATTATTCCCTTATGTGTATGTGGCTTCCATTACCAGTAATGGGAGTTGATCACATACAGAGAGGAGAATGGACTCCTCAGTCTGTAATCTCCCTGGCTGCCTGGTATAAAGCCAATAGCCAATGCCAAGTTATTCTGATCAAGCTACTAATTGGATTCATGTTGTATATTGTTGAAGTTTGTTTATTTTTATGAGAGCACTAAAATTTCAGAAGAGCTGCATCTGGACCTTTCTTACTGAACACGTACATACTACAGGCAGTCCTCTTGTTTTACATGACATGCAGGGGTACGGCACACATGCTGTCTCTTTTGTATTTTGCTGTAGTGGTCTAGAGATGGCAGCATGTGAAATTATAGCCCCTGCTGTGTAATGTTTTTAATATGTACAAATGCACTGGCTGAATTAAAGGAGCAGCACTGCTAGTTCAGACCAGCACTGACTTCTTTATATATTAATTGCAATTAAAAATATAAGCATGATGCAAAGCCTGCTGGTCTGGGCCTTCCTCCTCCTTCATCCCCTCCTTATTTGCTCTCTTCTTTCCCCCTAGCCTCTAACGTGAATCTGTCCAATGTTGCCATGGTCTCTGCTTTCCAAAAGAAACTGATATGTCACATTACTGAGCTTTTATGTCTAAAGTCACAGCACAGTTTAAACAGTTGAATAACTAACAGTTTCAAGGGACTTGCCCACACAAAATTGGAAGACACTCCATGGGCAAGGGATGAGATGGCCACAAAATAACACCTCCACTAGAAAACAATGCATTGACAGCTAACAGTTACCCTCAGCAGGCCAAAACAGCAGGTTTGAATCCAGTCTGAGAAAACAACCCTCGCTTATTCTTTACTAAAGGATCACATTTTCTTACTTTATTGGAAAGTTTAGCAGGGAACCCAAAAACTAGGTGAATCTATCTAAGGTGAGCCTACCCTTTGCTTAGCCTTGAAAGCAACATGCCTTGTTGCAACAGTAACATTAAATAAGTAAATTAACATGCACTTACACACCCTGTGTTTCAGGCTCTGCTGTTCACGCAATTCAAATGTTAGAGGCCATGACTGGGGCTGCTGACATAGGATTTTGGCATACATTTTCTGGTGTTCCACAAGAGTACATACCTGCTTACCTCTTATACAGGAATGGTAAGTCCCTGTGTTTGAAAAGAATAAGGCTTGGTCCTTTTTAAATAGCAGATTAGAAGCACAACACATGCATTTTATCTGTTTTTTTAAGGTGTTGAACCTGTATTAGCATGTCTGCTTGCCTGTGCAGATTTTCTGTGCATTCTTCTCTTTTCCTGACAGAATACCATAGCATAACCCTAAAAAAAAAATGTACTTGTGCATTTTTTTTGTGTTAGAAGCATTTATTAAGACATAGGTGATTTCAGCTCTTATATGGCGCAGTTTCTTATATTGCCAGGCTCGTGTCAATCCTAAAAAGACATCACAGATGACTATAAAAGAGCTAGTGAGAGACAGTTTCCTGGATAAGGAATACTTGAATTCATACTTTAACATTTTTTCCTTGTATCTGTATAGTTCTTAATATTTCAGCAAGATGTTCCAGGACTGGCAAGATAACATCCAAATGAAGTACCACATTGCAACTATCAGGTGATTGAGGCTTATTTGAGTGTGTTTCTCCCTTGAAGTAACCATTTGTCAAAGGTAGTTTAAAGGAGCTTCTAATGACTTTGCCCTTCCCAAAAGGATAAGCAAAAGCCTGCTACCCTCACTGCTGTTAATTTCTCTGTTTGTTTTCACTGCAGGTCTGTTTTTCACAGTGAAGGAAAGCTTGTGGGCAGAAAACCTTTCTCCTGTATCTGCTAAGTGGTTAACTTCTTTTTAAGGGTTTGTTTGACAAAGCAATAGGCAAAGGCTTCAGATGTGCTTGATTAAGGAATTTACCTTTCAGCATTCATTTCATTAGTAGGGTAATTCGAATCACACCCCTCTGCCGAGTGAGACATCTGATGGCAGGGCTAGGGTGGGAGAGTGAGAACAGGACTTGAGTTTTAGGGAGGCAGGGGGCCAGACAAGGAACTGGGTGGCAGGGGAAGAAATCTCCCTAGACCTCCAGCATAAGCTCCTATGCACTAGATACCATCTACAAACGAAAAGACCCGTTTTTCTGCAAGAGAAAAGAGAAGTAAGCAAAAACCTTCTTTAAAGAAGCTTGCTAAAATGCAAACTATTAAAATATGAAGTCTCGCTTCCCTCGCCTGCTCTTTGGCAGCCCCTTAGTTAGCAGAGATCACATTATCCAATCCTTTGCTAGAACACTATTCAAGTTTTAGCAATTCTCTGTCAAATGTTAAATAGTTTGCCAAAGAATAATAGATGCTCTACATTTTATGCATTACTAGTTCTGAGACTAGGGCTATAAAAGTTTTCTATTAACATGTAAGCACTGGGAGAAGTTTTTTTTTTGTTGTTGTGATTTTTTTTAACTTGATAAATATACATAACTCCTTTACAATGGGGCTCTTGTGTTGCTAATGGGGACCCTTAATGGAGAGTTATATTTCCAGGATTATATCTTTATTCAGTTGCAAATTATTTTTGGGGGGAGTTTTAATACGCTGCTTCAGTCTATGAATAATAGTATCATTTGAATGCAGCGGACACCTGGTGCAGTAGAAGGACAGTGGGAGCTCTAGACTGACCTGGTATGACTGCCAACTTTGCATTTTCCCAGCCTTTCCTATCCGCTCCATTCAGCATCTAATTTCATTCTCCCTCAGCAAAATGCTAGACACTTGTAACTTTATTCTCCCTCGGCAAAAACTTGCTCTCTTGTAAGGAAGAAAAAAAAAGTGGAAAAAAAAATCATCTTATCAACCTCTTCTTATACAGAGTCTAGTAATTTGAAGGTTGGGTAAAGTTTCAGGAAAAAGCTTCCAATTAAATACTGTAAAAAGATAAAATAACAGTGGCCTTGCTGCTGTCCAATAGCTTTCTTGAAGCACTCTTTTGTTGATTTATTGTACATTAGCCACTGAGCCATGCAAAGAACATTACGTTTCAGAAAGAGCTATTCGTATGCGGCCTGCATCCTCTCCAAAGACAATCAGGCCTGTATTGCATTTTGCAAATTTATACCAGGATGTTGGTTTAGAGTGTTTCCCTGAAAAGTTTTTCAAGTAAGTGTCTGCTTTCATGGGCAAGAGTGATTGAGGCACACAAACAAACCTTTGTTTCAAAACTCACAGATGTATGGCTGGAGCAGAGCTTTGTTTTTCGCTTTAAGGAGTATTCTCAGATTTTTGTTTTGAGCACAACACAGGATTGTACAAAAAATCAGCTTGAGGATGAGTGTCTAGTATAATCTTAGGCTTTCCAGATTTTCCCAGGGTTAATTTTTCTACTCTGAACTTTGGGGGGAGAGAGTGGTTGTTGGGGTTTTTGGTTTGTTTTTTTCTTTGCTTTACTTTTTGATTCAGGATCCCAACAAAAGAAGCTCTGGGTACTTTAGTCTTTAATGACTTTAGGAAACTTCATTTCAAAGGTGTATGGGAGTTTGTGGCCTTGATAACATACTTCTTGTCCTGACGTCTGATCTAGTTCTTGTTCTTTTGCTCTTGCATCATCAGTTTTGAGCATTCCTGTGCAATGGTACTTGTCCTGTCTAGGGTGGTGAGATAGCCACTTATGACCTAATCTACAAAGTAGCTGAACTTTCAGATGCACCATTTGACAGATGTAGGTGACGAAAAGTCTGTGTATGAACAATGACCCGTATGATCAAGCGAATACTAAATCCCAAGATGTCCCTAGTTACAAATTCCTAATAAAACACAGCTTTCTAACAGGCTTAGGTTTGCTGCTAAGGAGTAGACTAGAAAATGAACACAGCTGGCAAAATAATAAGGTATTTCTGATGGTAAACACAGCAGCAGAGAGAAATGCAAGATATTTCATCTTAACATCTAACTGGGCTGGAGGGAGGGGGGAGCACTGGCATAAAGTTGTTCTCTCTTAACTTGTGGGCTATATGCAGAGGATGAAGTCCTGGCTGAAGTGAAGTTACTGGAATTTTGCCATTCACTTTTGCAGAGCCAGAATTTCACATTAGCAAGCAAAGTACTGTGGCGACAGCCAAATTCACAAGAGCTATCAGAAAAAAAAAAAAAAAAAGAAAAGAAAAACACTCATAAAATTGCAGCTCTGTCCTCTGGTCTTATGTGTCTCTCGTTCATGAGACAAAGCTGTTCTACCACCATTCACAAAATTGTAAGGTACATACAATTACATTCTTTGCATTCCCAGTAGATCTTCAGAGAGACAAATGAAGCGAGGGAAAGGACAGGGTCCAGATTGTGGCCCACGTCTTCCTCAGATATCTAAGCTAGACGGAATTCAGCTCTGTACCAAAGGAAAACATCCTTTCAGCCAGACCAAGGCCATCCTGCTGCTAATGACACTTTGCTGTTAATCAAGATTTTATTAGAAGCTTGCCATGTACATTTTATTTTGAGGTTGAGATATTGTTTTACCACTGGATAACTTTTCACTGGAAAAATATATTTTTCTGTCAAGGAATCTGCTGTCTTGTGTGAAAACCAAGCACCTGGAAAGCAAAAGCTTCAGATCTTAGGTCATTTTTTTTTTATTCAAATAACAAAATCTTACCGAGTGGTAGCAGTTAAAGAGTAGATCAAATGCCTTCTGCCTTATTCTCTCCTAATAAATTAATTTCCCAGATGAACTGTAGTATAGCAGCTATAAATAATACAAAAACCACGTTGCAGTGCAGGTTGTTCTCCTAACTGCTAGAAAAGGACATGAGGAACCACAACTGCGACTCCCAAACCTACATTTTTCAAGAGTGTGAGAAGAGAATCAAAATGCAAGTGGTTTTTTTTTCTGCACAGGCACTAGGTTTAACTAGACCCTACCTCATTAGCTTCTCTAGTGGAGAATTATTGGGAAAAATATGATATATAAGGAACATTATTATGTCATCTATTATTTACATTCTCAATAGGTTTGGATACTTTCTTTTCAGCTTTGAATTCTGTACTGTGTAAATCATTGCTAAACTGGTATGATAGTACAGGACTTTACTTTACAGAATCACAGAATCACAGAATAACCAGGTTGGAAGAGACCCACCGGATCACCGAGTCCAACCATTCCTACCAAACACTAAACCATATCCCTCAGCACCTCGTCCACCCGTGCCTTAAACACCTCCAGGGAAGGTGACTCAACCACCTCCCTGGGCAGCCTGTTCCAGTGCCCAATGACCCTTTCTGTAAAGAATTTTTTCCTAACGTCTAGCCTAAACCTCCCGTGTCGGAGCTTGAGGCCATTCCCTCTTGTCCTGTCCCCTGTCACTTGGGAGAAGAGGCCAGCACCCTCCTCTCTACAACGTCCTTTCAGGTAGTTGTAGAGAGCAATGAGGTCACCCCTCAGCCTCCTCTTCTCCAGGCTAAACAACCCCAGCTCTCTCAGCCGCTCCTCATAAGGCCTGTTCTCCAGCCCGTTCACCAGCTTTGTTGCTCTTCTCTGGACTCTCTCCAGAGCCTCAACATCCTTCTTGTGGTGAGGGGCCCAGAACTGAACACAGTATTCGAGGAGCGGTCTCACCAGTGCCGAGTACAGAGGGAGGATAACCTCCCTGGACCTGCTGGTCACGCCGTTTCTGATACAAGCCAAGATGCCATTGGCCTTCTTGGCCACCTGGGCACACTGCTGGCTCATATTCAGTCGGCTGTCAACCAACACCCCCAGGTCCCTCTCCTCCAGGCAGCTTTCTAGACAGACTTCTCCCAGTCTGTAGCACTGCATAGGGTTGTTGTGCCCCAAGTGAAGGACCCGGCATTTGGCCTTGTTAAACCTCATGCCATTGGACTCTGCCCAGCAGTCCAGCCTGTTCAGATCCCTTTGCAGAGCCTCCCGACCCTCCAGCAGATCGACACTTCCACCCAGCTTAGTGTCGTCCGCAAACTTGCTAAGGGTGCATTCGATGCCTTCATCCAGGTCATTGATGAAGACATTGAACAGGGCTGGACCCAGCACTGAGCCCTGGAGAACCCCACTTGTCACTGGCCTCCAGCTGGATTTCACACCATTTACCACCACTCTCTGGGCCCGGCCATCCAACCAGTTTTCCACCCAGGAGAGTGTGCGCCTGTCCAGGCCAGAGGCTGACAGTTTCTCAAGCAGAACGCTGTGAGAAACTGTGTCAAAGGCTTTGCTGAAGTCCAGGAAGATGAATCTCACCCTTAATGTGGTATGAGGGATTTATAGACACAGTGAAACTTGTGCTGTTTCTTTGCATAAGAAAAAGAAGGCCAACTGGCAAATGCTTACAGTGCATCTTTAACCTCTCTCCTGTATAAGGTAGAGCCCAAAACATCCACCAACTATTGCTGCCTTTCAGCTGAGGAACTAGTCAGAAATCAGCATTGCTCCATAACTGCCTTTCTGCAGCTTCACACAGGCTGCAATCTTCTAGTCCCCAGGCTTTGGGATTTGACCTCCACAAACAGGCTAAATGACATCCAGTTTTACAAACTCAGCCAAATAAAATCTCAGAAATAATTGCATATTCAGCCGTTTTTCAGCCTGGATTTGTATGCCATACTACAAGGACTGCCAAAATTGTAGGACCACAGAAGTTGCTTGACAGAAGTAAGAACAATCTCTTACTTCTTGTTCTTGATGACTTATTTGTTGCACTTCAGCCTCTACTTCTGTGGGTCTGGACTATTTTTTTGAACTTTGCATTGATCTTATACACTCTGTGACCAAAATAGGGGTGGCTTTTTCCTTCAGAAGCTGTCCATAAAAATATATTTGCTGACTGCAGAATCTTCAGTTGTCTAAAAATATGCAGGTCTAGAGAAATGATGCTCTCTTAAAGAATCCTTTCCAGCTTCATACCTATGAACACTTCTCAGAGTGACAAGAAATGCTTTGGAGCTACTGTGGGAGGCTACCACAGGTTATTGTTGAGGTAACTGCTAGAAATCCTCTTCAGGCTTCTGAAAATCATATGAAGAATTTATTAAGAAAATTCTAGCAGATCAGTTTATGTGAAAAAAAGAATAAGCATTTAAGGAGGCAAAATAATAAATGTGCAGGGTTGAACAAAGCACAGCAGCCTGGTCTGCATTAGAGCTGCTTTTAACAAATTCCAAATTCTTGCTAGCATCACTGCAGTCCCATAAGTTGAAGATCTACCTCTACCCTTTGCAAAAGTGGGAGGTGTTCTTTTAGCTTTTTCTTGAAATCCTCTTTCTTTCTCTTCTTCAAAATGATGATTTCTGGATAGAAGAGAGCAAGTATGATAAAGCAAATTGAGAAAAGAGACAGAAGAAAGGCAACCCAATAAATATTTTAAAATTTCCCCTAGAAGTGATCTGAGAGGGCAGCTTGAACCTTTACCACACGATTTATCAATCCTACTGTGACTTTCTGGAAGTAAAATTCTTTTATCATGTCACCTCAGAGCAGGACTGTTTCCATTACAGTGTAACTGATATATCACTGTAGTGTGCATCACACACAACTTTGGCACAGTTCTACACTTATTTTACAGTTCTTACACTTACAGTTTGGCAGGACTTTCTTTTACTGCATATTCAGGAACTAGAAAATTTTGATAGCATACATACAGACACTTCCCACACACTCAATAGCAGTAGCAATGTTGGCATGGTGTATACAAGGTCTGACAAACACACAAAAAACAAAAAAAAACACCAAAAACCACAAACAGACTGTGCCTCTAACACTTTTTATTTAACAAATTCAGAAAATCATCTATGATCACCTTCAAAACAGTTGCCTTATGAGTTAGCACACAGCTGCATACAATGCTGCCAAAGCATCAAAGCAATTGGGCAGATCGTTTTCTGAAAGGCTGTTGAGGATATGCATAATTTTTGCTTTCATGTCTTCCACCTATAAAAAATTAGTTCCTTCACTAAGACAAGGAACACAGTACTTAAAAAATAATACTAAAAATAAAAATAAATTAGGTAGATGCACTACCATATTTTTCTGCCCTACTTCCTTACTGTTTTCATACCTTCTTCCAAATAGCTGCTGTCTCTTTTGTCAGAATCATGATTTTTCATGTTTTCCTGTCACACGTTTGGAGGGGAGGTGGGAAGCATTGCTAATCTGTGTTGGATTAGATACTTTCATCTGTCTTCTGCCCTTTCCCTCCATTCCCCAATCCTGCACTGCCATGCAGGGTCATAGCACTGGCTGGGGAGAAGGAGATACACTAAGAAAGGAAGTAACACAAGATTAGAACAAATAATATTTGAGATTTACATCTCTTGCCTTGATTTCAGCTACTGTATATCTTCTTCTAAACCCAGAGAACACTTTACTGGCATGAAGGTTGTGACACATACTCCCGCTTCATTGGGAAGTATCATTACTCTTTGAAAAAACAAATCCAGATCATCACCTCAAAGCATTGTCAAGGTCACAGCACCAGTAAAGAAAAGTTATAGTCTGCCAGATACTCTGCTTTGCCCCTGGCCAACTGTGTGGTCTTTCAGGTGTTCATCCGATGCCACTATAAGTGGGAAAGAAAACAAACACAAGGAAACCCACACCTCAGTGTGAAGAGCATAGTAGAAATGAAGTAACTCTGAAATTGCCAAGACCTCCTCAGTGGCTGAATACCTATTTTGTGTTCTTTCTGTTTAGCTCTGTGTCATACGAGTTAACACACAGAGGTTAGTTATGCTGTAAAAGGGAAAGAGTGAAGTCCTCAAATAACTGGGTTTTTTTTCACCCAGATAAAGAAAAATCTTGCATATTCCTGTGCCTTACCAACAGACTGGAAACTTACTAATTGGTTGCAAACTGCGCTTCATAATATGTACGTTCCTTGACTGTTGCCTAACAGAAGTAACCAGCTATGCCTTGTGTGTACTACAATATAACTTCTGAGGGGAGTCAGTAGTGATGAAGCAGTAATTCAGTGCCCTTCTCACTCTGCATCCTATTTAATCAAGTGCAGAGCCTCTCCAACTTCTAGATTACTTCAGCTGGACCAGAGGGTTCTCATTGCACACCATCAGGACTATGTTACCTTCCCCCTTTTCATTTCTAGTGTCTAAGTGTAAAAGTAGTAAATAAATAAGTGCGGAAGCAACTTAAGATTTATCTTCTCATTTCTGTTGTCCTATGAAGTTTTAAGAAAGTAAGTGACATTTTATGGATAGTCTGTCACTTTATGCAGGTCAAAGGGCTCAACAGCACAATTTTCAGCAGAAGCCTATTTGAAATACATGTCATTTTGTAACACTGAAGTTCATGGGACCATGAACTTCTTCATATTGGTCTTAATAACTGTTTCATCTAGCACTGCATATATTCATCCAGGGAAGAAACTGTGGGATCCTCCTTTGAGTCTTAGAGTTTGAATACCACAGGCTGCCACAGTTTTTCAAAATGAAATGATTACAGAAAGTGTAAAGAAGAGAAACATTAAAATGAAAATATGTTTCTGACTTATCCCTCTGAGGATAATGACAAACTGAAGTACTCAGCAGATAAAGAGGAATCTACGTTTTAAAGTCACTATAATTTTTTTTCCTTTACAACCAGCAGGAAAGAACAGACGGATAACAGATAAAAACTAAGATGTTTGTATTAGGGTTAAATGAAGAAATCTCTTCCCTCAAATAACTTAATGTAAGACATTTACTGAAAATTTTCATAGGAGATTTTTTAATTAAATACATTTTTAATTCAGTTCTTAATCTTCCACAAAGCCATTCATAGCACTTTCAGGAAAAGAATTATATCCTTCCCAAAACCAAGTCTTTGATGACATTCTCATCTTTTCTGAAATGGAAATGGGCCACTGTAAAATATATCAACTAGCTCTAATAAAGGTAAATATTAGAAACATATTGAGACAGGGAAAAGAAGGAAGCTCTGCTGTATCTGATCACGTCAGTTCATTAGTTATACTCATTCATGTTAAATGTGTATAATAAAGTTAGGGCCTCTTCCGTTGTTGGTGTCTCATGGCCACTGTTTTCCACCATGCTGAGCTTGCTTTTTCCTGCAGCGGCACATTCTTGCAGTGCTTGGCAGAAAGGTGCTGCTTCTCTGGTGAAATGGAAGAATACCCAGACCAAGAAGAGTGGCAGAAGCTCTGAGGCTGTATCTGCTGTGCAGCTGGAACGAGTATGACATGAGGGGAGAAGAAGAACTGGATTAATGTATATGCTTATAAAAACATTAAGTTAAAAACAGGTGAACAGCTCTTGATAAATCAGAAATATTGTGCCTGAATCAGAGCAGATGCTTCCATTTAAAATAAGCATGTTTAAGTACATTAGACAAGTAGCCACTTGTTTTAAGTGAGAAGAATTGATTATTGCGGTTCAGTGAGAGGGTGCCAGAACACAAATCAAACACAGCAGCAGATAGCTGGAGCCATGGTTACCAAAAGAAGAAAGAGAGAAGCAAATGCAATAGCTGAATAAAAGTGGTGTGCTTATAAGCATGGTTGTCTCTTTTAGAGTGGCCAGAAGCCTTTGTAAGATACTGCACTGTTGGATATACCTGAAAACTCACTAGGAAATTAAAAGGCAATTAAGTGTGTGTTAACTTGTGGAATAAGTCATGTGGGTCCTTACATGACTCAGTGCTCATGTCCTGTGCTGTTATGCTGGGGAGTTGTTTTGTTCTGTCACTTGTTCTCTCCAAACATTTAGCTGCAACCTAGCAGGGATTGAAGAGGAAATAACATCTCAATTTTCTCACCAGCAACAGCTGCTTTGGTTAGGCAGTACACTAAATATAGTAATTTGCCATGTAGCCAACAACAGTGATAGCACATCAAAAAGAGATTCTGTGACATAGCAGGGATCCCTAATGTGCTACGAATGATGGATGGGCAGTTCATGCACCTCACAGAATGATGCTGCTTTTCAAAATGGAAAGCAGTGTGTGTGACCATCAATATCTCACATTGAATTATTGGCTTCTGTCATGATGCTTGTATTTTAGCCAACTCATGTAGTGGAAAATTATTTTATTCTAGTGACATTTCTGATAAAAGAGCCATCAGTAAATATTTTCCCTGAGAAAAGTGTTCTAGACATTTGCAGGTAATAGCAACAGTCTTTTGAAGAGATATCTGTGACTCATAATAAGTAAAATAAAACCATTATTGAACAAAGATTGAAATATTAATATCCTCGTATTTAGTTGGTCTCTTTTTCACATAAGCATTGTCTATGCCATCATCAAGATGGATGGCCCTTGTACCTGTGTAGTATACTGCCTGACTAAGTGTTACTGTTGCTTTATATGCCTTTATTATTGGTGGGAATAAAGTGCCTCCAGCTAATAAAGGTGATATAATAAAGCACTACCCCTCCTGCCCTTCGCCCCAAGTTGCCAAGAGGATTGTGGCATCATTGCTGGCACAACTCAGCCTTTGTGGATTGTAATGAAACACCATCTGACAGGACAGCAGCTTTGGCAGTTAAGTGAGGATTCCTCTCCATAAGCCAATGAGAAAATTAAAAATGCATTGAGGCCAGGACTTGCTGTGTTCTGCTTCTCATCTTATACTATCAAGTGCTATGTAATACCTGAAATACTGTCTAAAATTAACTATACTGAATTCAGTTATATAAACATATAAAATTGAGCACAAAGTATTCAACTAGGTCCAGCAAACCACATGAGTGTTCACTGTGACGCCATCTGGCAACTATCTATAACTGTCTATGGACATCTTATGAAAGGAAGATGATACGGTTGAAACTAAAGCATGTAGGACAGCAGTATGGAATGAAATTTGTTCAGAGGCAGTTGCAACCTCTTCCTCCTTCATCTATACTTCAGAACTGGGTTCCACTAGCACATTTGTATCAGATTAATTGCATCGTGATGTTTTCATCTGCTGTTGTGCAGTGGCGCTGTACCTCCTCTGTAGGAAACGGCTCTTCCTGCTCCTTTTTCCTTTTGCATCCCCAACATGTAGATGCTCTTCAAAAGATACTTGGAACCTTCCAAAGCAATCCTTAGCACTGGGTCCTTCTGCAAAGTGACCATAGTTGACAAACAAATTTCGATATGGTGTTAAATCTTCTTAATGTCACTTTCACTTTCAGTACTCTTGACTTAACCCCAGGTCACAGCGTTTCTCATCTCCCAGAAACTTGTGGCTTTCCCACATGATCATTATTTCTACTGCATACCTGCACTGCAAGTAAACAAGCTATATATGACATAGAGCAGGCAACAGAAGAAGACAGACTTGCCTGCGATGCAAAAGACAACAGGATATACGGAACGACATGGAATATACAGTAGTATGAAATCAGATGCAATATAGTTGGCATTGTGTCACAGATTTAATTTAACAAACTTCATTTTTAATTAATTGGTACTTCAACACTAGGACTTCTAAACTGTGGCATTAGCTGTAAAAATATTGGGATTTAGATGAACTTATGCACTTTTTGGAACACGGAACATCTCACACTGCGAAGTTTCTACCTGCAGTAGTACTGGGACCTGTGAGTGTCACTAAGCTTGTTTCTACTTGGGTTTTTGTATTAATTTTGAAAGTTAAACGACAAGGTGTTCTTTGTGAAATGAGACTTTTTTCAGAAAGCTGAAATGCGATTCAAACTGCTTGCATTTTTTCAGGATTTTTAATTTCACTGTAAATAATTTGACAAGCCCTATTGAAGAGTCTCAACTATTACAAACAAGAGACAAGGTACCTATCAGAACAGCAGAGGTAGGCAAATATAATATAGCGCATTTCCTACTTTTTAAAAAAATTTCCACTTCCACAAGTACTAGACGAACAATGAATTAGTGAATTAACCACTTCTTAAAGCACTTCCTAAACCGTACTATCAGTAATTCTATGTCATATGTTTCTAGATTTTTAAGTTTTCATGAGCAGTTATTAATTACATGAGCAATAAAACCTCAAGATTTGCCTGAAATCTTTCCTTTCTATCCTTTCATCTTAAACCAGATTTTATTCTCTTCTCTTTCAGCTTTGCAATTACTTCTCCACTTTTTCCAACTCAGGATCTTTGAAAATAACTACACTTCTGAAATTATATTCCCTATTTAACACATTTGAACCTCTTTCTCAGATGTTACTACTTATTAAGGAAAACTTAGCAGAATGAAAGAACCCTATGCTTCTTTATCAGAAAATCCTCTCAGGATAGAAGAAAATTCATCTTCGTTCTAACCCCCCGATGAATGAAAATGGTGACCTAGTATCAACAGACAGGGAGAAGGCTTAGGTACTAAAAATCTTTTTTGCCTCAGTCTTCACTGGCAACTGCTCTCCTCACCCCTCCTGGGCCAATGAACAATATGGGGACTAGGGAGGTACAGGTATACTATAGGGGAAGATCAGGTTTGTGACCACCTGAGGAACCTGAACATATATAAATATATGGGACATCTGAGATGCATCCCAGAGTTGCGAGGGAATTGGCTGATGTGGTTGACAAGCCACTCTCTATGATATTTGAAAAGTCACGTCAGTCAGGAGAAGTCCCTGGTGACTGGAAGAAGGGTAACATTGTTCCCATTTTTAAAAAAGATAGAAAGAATGACCCTGGGAACTACCGACCTGTCAGCTTCACCTCTGTGCCTGGGAAGATCATGAAACAGATCCAAGAAACTATGCTAAAGCACATGGAGAACAGGGAGGTGATTCAAGACAGCCAGCATGGCTTCATCAAGGTCAGGTCCCATATGATCAACCTATTAGCTTTCTATGATCGGATGACCACAGCAGTGGACATGGGAAAACCAACAGATGTGACCTATCTGGACTTCTGTAAAGCCTTTGATATGGTCCCCCATAACATCCTTCTCTCTAAATTAGAGAGAAATGGATTTGATGGGTAGACTGTTCAATGGATAGAAAATTGGTTGGACAGTTGCATTTAGAGAGTAGTGGTCAACAGCTCAATGTCCAGATGGAGATCTGTGACAAGTGGTGGCTCTCAGGGGTCAATACTGGGGCCAGCGCTGTTTAATATCTTCATCACTGATACAGACAGCAAGAATGAGTACACCCACAGCAAGTTTGCAGATGACACCAAGCTGAATGGTGCCATTGTCACACCAGAAGGACGGTCCAGAGAGACCTGGACAAGCTGGAGGAGTGGGCCTGTGCAAAACTCATGAGGCTCAGCTGCAAGGTCTTACATCTGGGTTAGGGCAATACACAGTTTCAATACAGGCTGGGCAATGATGTGATTGAGAGCAGCCCTGTGGAAAAGGACTTAGGGGTGCTGATTGACAAGAAGCTCAACACGAGCTGGCAGTATGTGCTCACAGCCCAGAAGGCCAACCATATCCTGGGCTGTACCAAAAGAAGCATGGCTAGCAGGTCGAGGGAGGTGATTCTGGCCCTCTATTCCTCTCTTGTGAGACCTCATCTGGTATATTGTGTCTAGTTCTGGAATCCTCAACATAAGAGGATACAAAACTGTTGGTGCAGATCCAGAGGAGGGCTACAAAGATGATCAGAGGGCTGGAGTACCTCTTCTATGGATGCCCTCTCCCTGGAAGTGTTCAAGGCCAGGTTGGATGGGGCCTTGAGCAGCCCCATGGCAGGGGGGTTGGAACTGGATGATCTTTAAGGTCCCTTCCAACTTAAACCATTCAATGATTCTATGATTCAGCCTTGTAGATTGAGTACGCCTATTCCCACTGAGAGGCAGAATAGAACAGCCTTGTGGACAGGACAGGGGCTGCTGGCTAAAACCATGCCACTGAAAACAAGTATTGGAAAAGAAATTCAGGTTCATCCTACAGCATCTGAAGAAGTTTAGATGCCTGACAGTCATGCTGGACCACAGCTCCTTATGTTGTCCATGACTACCTCAGACTTACTTTGTGCTTCTCTTCCCACTTTGGTTTCATCAACCTATAAGGTTCTTTTTGCACAGTTAGATGGCAAAATCTTTGAAACAATGGTTTTTCTTCTATGAAAATATAGTGCTTGGTACAGTGGATAGCAAATACATGACCAGAGTCTCCAGGCCTACCTCAGATGCTTTGTCATACAAGAAATTCTTTTTTGGTATGAGTAGTGTTACATCCACCCATGTCTTATTTTCTCCATCCACAGAATGTCTACCCACACCCAAACATTCCCAAAGCTTTCCACAGTTCTAAAGTTAAAGTAAAAATAAAATAAAGCTTGGGAAATTAATAGATTTCTCTATTTATTATTTGCTTTTCTTGAGGCTCATTTTTCCCAAGTGCATTTCCATAACAGATCTCTGCAAAGCTGTTACTGATGAAACAGAAAATAACTTCATCCATATTGTTGCATTTCTTCCATAACTTAGCATGCCGAAGGAATGTCAAGTATTGCAAAATTTGTGATTCTTACCATAAGGATTGGCAATAGATCAGCCCTCTTTTTTCATCTAAAACTTAAAACACCATTATTATTTCCATGTATTTGTGTTGCCCCTTCCATATCTTGTATTTAACTGATAGAGTCATAATTGTCTACTTTCAATTATGCTGAAATAAAAATTGCACTGATAGCACTGGTGGGTGTACTTGACAATGCTGCCCCCCACAGCGCCTCTGTCTTTTTCTGCAGGGTGAGGAAATGACTGAGCTGCAGAGGTCCCAAATGTGCTCTTCCTTTAGCTAAATTAAGTCTCTTGTCTCTCTCTGAAATTCAAGGCTGCATAAGAGAAGCAAATAAATCAAGAGTGGTGCTATGGCATTTAGTCATCCATCAACATCATCTTGCCTATCTGCTTAAAAAAGTTAACTACTTACATTCCTACCACTCTCCAGTCCAGATTGACCTCCTCTGAATCCTTAGTAAACCTTGGACTGAAGCATTACAACTTGTGGTAAGTACAGTTCAGTATGGTACAAGGCAAATGTATTAATTACTTCCAAGGATCTTGGATCACACCTCCACACTGCAGTGCTGAATAACCAGCAGTGCCACGTGGCACATACATGCACTCCAGACATTCCGCTATCAACATTCCCACCACCACAAAGTGATGTGTACTACAAAGCAGGACATGTCTGCTACACCTCTGAATTGGAATTTCTGTGTTGCCTGTTCTCTTATTTGTGTTGATTTTCATTTTCTCAGCAAAGGACGGATATGAGAAATGAAAACAGTTTAAGAACAATTTTTAAAGTAATTAAGAGCCTTATTAGGAAAAGTCATTTGCCTCTCTCGGGTATACTCATGATTTCTTTTCAGGTTATTTAGTTTCATTTGTCAGAGCAAGTATTTTGCTAGTGCCTGAAAATTCAGTGGTATATGCTGTATTACAAATGTGGCCTGTCTCCCTGAGAAAGTGTGTCTCAAGTAATGAAGAATAAATTTATTCTGAAGTATGATTTCCTTCAATGAGGCAGATACTCTATACCAGCCTTTTCAGTCACTAGTACTCCTATAATCTAATGACTGGTAATTTGCTGCTATTCCAGCTCCTATAATCAAGTATTTTGGTGAGCATGGGAAAAGCAGTGCAGATTTTAGGATTGCTTCTGCTGCAAAGGAATACACTCATAGACAGTGGACCTATGCAACGGAGGCTACATTTGCATTCTGTTTGACCTGTGCAAAAATCTCCAGATACAAGGAAAAATATAAAACAAATTGCTTGCAGCTGTATGTTTCTTCAAGAATCACAGAATCATAAAATCACTAGGTTAGAAAAGACCCACAGGCTTGAGTCCAACCATTCCTATCTTCAGAAGAAAGAAGTTTACTCGTCCTCCTTTATTTTCCTGAAGTTAGTTTACATATACACACTGAGTAAGACTTCATTCACTTCATGAGGGTCTTCAAAAAGAACCTGCTAATGTCCACCACGTGACTTCAGAAAACTTACAAGGGAGCTGCAATTATCTTGATTCCATAAAAGAAATAATTTGTCCAAACAACAATCTAAAAGTCAACTTTGTAGAAAGAGGCAGATACCAAGTATGTACTAGCCTGCAGCAGTACTCTTTGTCTCTCTCTCCTTTCTCTTCGTTTTCTCTCTCCCCTCCCCCTTCGTTTTCTCTCTCCCCTCCCCCTTTTTAAAGCTTGTTAATTCAGATCAATCTTTCAGTGGTAATATTGCCTTTGGGTTACATGCCAGCCTATGGAATTATATGTTTTAACACAGGGGCAAACTAGCAGTTACTCCCCTGCCACTAAAGGTGAAAAGGTTTCCAGTAAATCAAGTTACTTTTCCACAGGGTAAGCAGTGTTAAATACAGTCTCTCTGGGTACTTCATCAATATGATTAACCTATTGGCATTATAGTTATCAAATTACAGTATAAGAAGTCATAAAGTTAAAAATAAATCTGTTTTCCATGGAGAAAATCTATTTAGGTGGAGACTGCTATATTAAAAGCTTACTGAGTATACATAATAGCATCTTAGTTCATGGGGAATCTTTACCACAACAGAGGTTTTCAAAATTAAACCTGCAGGAATGTCTTACAGATAAGTAAAAAGCTCTCAAGGGATTCAAGGTGCATGCCATATAGGACTATCATCTTATTAGAGTTTTACTACTAACCCTATTATGAGTCTCCAAGATGAGAAAAATTACAGCATGTGGATTGTAGAGAAATCTTGTAGACACTTTGCAACTCACCACAAAATGTTCACCTTGGGATCTTGGTCCGTATAGCTGACTTAAATGGCTGCCCTAATTCCACTACCATGGCTGCAGCAGTCTCTTAATGTACCATAAATCCAGCCAAGTACTTTGACCTCTTTATTCATTGTCACTATAGCTCCTGAAATTGTCCATTCTAGCAAAGGGCCTGCAGGAGTTTGGTTCTTTTGACAAATGTGGGAGGAAAGCAGGTTTATTTCCTGCAAAAAGTGTCTGTTCTGTTACTGCAGAGAAAACAGAGGCTGTGATGAGAAACTGAAGCACTAACACACATCAAATGGGATGTCCTACTATGTGCAAATTATTCATATGGTTTAATCACATAGTTTACAGTGCATGAAGTGGCTGATGCTTCTATATCACATTCAGCGGTGCTTATGGATTCAAAGTTTCATTAATGGGAAGTGTTATAACAAAAAAGCACTGCAGAAAAGTTACTGTAGATGAAGACACCTGTTGCTTGTATAAATGTTTGGAAGTGAAAGTTACATATTTATTGCCATTTCCTTCAGATTCTACTGAACCTTCTACTTCAGGTTCTCTAACTCTGCTTTAAAAATAGTTCACACTTATTCCAGGGAACACAGCTTTTGGCTGTGATATGTACAATTTTCCAGTAAAACACATCTCAGACAACGAAAAATCTTCAAATCACATTGGTAGACTACTCTTATTAAATTAATTATAGCGTCTTGAAAAATAGAGAAAGATGAGAGTTCCTAGCAAGACCTGATTTCATACAATGAGCTACTCCTTAATCAGGTGAGAAAACTTGTATATAAGGTCCTGCAATTTTTATTGCTGTTAAACAGGACAAATTCGGCAATAAATCTAAATTTAAGGAAAGATTAGACTGTTTCATTTCCTTCAGAAATATTGCACTGCATGATGACTATTCTCACCTAGAAGACGTAAAATTAATATATTTTCTGTTACATTTAGTAGATTTTAATTAATAATTTGAAATCCAGCAGAGTTGCCTGCATGTGTATGAAAGATTGATTTCTTTTGTTACATTATCAGGAGTTCTTGTTAATAGCATGGAACTAGTACACTGGACTTTTCACCTGTTCATTTTAATAGCTACTCATGCTGTTGACTTACTGGCTTTTTTTTACAGTATTACATATAAAAAGTGAGATGCTATATTTCAACATGCATAATGTTTAAGGTATGATGTGCTCGCAAATTGTGCCATTCTCCTGTACTAGTAAATGTTGACGTTACCTATAGAATCATAGAATCACCAGGTTGGAAAAAAACCATCAGATCATCGAGTCCAACCAGTCCTATCAAATACTAAACCATGCTCCTCAGCGTCTCGTCCACCCATCCCCTAAACACCTCCAGGGAAGGTGACTCAACCACCTCCCTGGGCAGCCTGTTCCAGTGCCTAATGACCCTTTCCATGAAAATTCTTTTCCTAATGTCCAGCCTGAACCTACCCTGGCGGTTCAACATGTTGAACCCATGTTGACTGGACTTGATCACCTGGTTCTCTTGCATGTGCTTCTTGATAACACTCAAGATCACCTGTTCCTTGACTTTCCCTTGCACTGGTCAGACTGACAGGCCTGTAGTTCCCTGAATCCTCCCTCCAACCCTTCTTGTAGATAGGCACATCAGCCAGCCTTCAGTCAAGCAGAACTTCCCAGTCATTCAGGACTGCTGGAAGATGATGGAAAGGGGTTTTGGAAAGTGCACCCGCCAGCTCCTTCAATACCCTTGGGTGGATCCCATCCGGCCCCATAGACTTGTGGGTGTCTAGCTGGGCAAGCAAGTCTCTAACCACCTTCTCTTGGAACATGGGAGCTTTGTTCTGCTCCTCTAGCTCCTGAGTATGTACACACAGGGAACAACTATCCTTACTATTAAAGACTGAGGAAAAGAAGGCATTAAATACCTCAGTTTTGTCCTCATCCTTCATCCCAGCTGTTCCGTTTGCATCCAATAATGACTGAATATTCTCCCTGGTCCTCCTTTTACTGTTAATGTATTTATAGAAAGATTTTTTATTATCTTTCACTGACTTGGCCAATACCATAGAATCTTAGTTAGCATATCGTGTTTTATCCAGGGAATGAATGGATGCATTGGTTTAATAAAATTAATCTGAAAAATTTAACTTACTCTTTTGGGTCATTTAGTCTATATCATAATTCAAGTGACTATGGCAATAAATTTTATTACCATTGCCATTTGAAACACAATAAAAGAAACAGAGTTAGGATTAAATATTCAGAGTGACAATTTTAAAAAATATGTACCAAATTGGAATTGTAAATTTGACAGTTTTAGAATGATCTTGACATTACAGAACCTGTACTTGGATCTTGAATAGATCTTGGAGCAAGAAAATGTCTCCATCTTATGCTCCATCTTACCTGTGGCTCATATCAGGTATATACAAAGAAAACTCTCTTATCAAATTCACACTTAAACAAATTTGCATTTCTTTATCTGAAAGGCATGCTTTCTCACTCCTTAAGATTTAGCCACTAATATTTTCCAGCACCTTGAAGCATTTGGTCAAACTTACCAAGTTTTTGAGAATTCCATGTTCAACTTATCCATGGCTGCCTCCAAGTTATCTTCAAACCATTCCAAATTGTTTACAACCCTGTTTTTATGGTAACAAATGTGCCACTGCTTAGAATTCTGCAGAGAAAAAAAATTTAAATAGGATCCAGAGAGCAACTGCAATGATTAGGACTATTAAAAATTCATAGAATCACCAGGTTGGAAGAGACCCACCGGATCATTGAGTTCCTATCAAATACTAAACCATGCCCCTCAGCGCCTCGTCCACCTGTGCCTTAAACATCTCCAGGGAAGGTGACTCAACCACCTCCCTGGGCAGCCTGTGCCAGTGTCCAGTGACCCTTTCTGTGAAAATGTTTTTCCCAATGTTTAGCCTAAACCTCCCCTGGCGGAGCTTGAGGCCATTTGCTCTTGTCCCTGTCAGGACAGAAGAGGCCAGCACCCTCCTCTCCACAACCTCCTTTCAGGTAGTTATAGAGAGCGATGAGGTCTCCCCTCAGCCTCCTCTTCTCCAGGCTAAACAACCCCAGCTCTCTCAGCCATGCCACATAAGGCCTGTTCTCCAGCCCCTTCACCAGCTTTGTTGCTCTTCTCTGGACTCGCTCCAGAGCCTCAACATCCTTCTTGGGGCAAGGGACCCAGAACTGAACACAGTATTCAAGGAGAGGCCTCACGAGTGCCAAGTACAGAGGGAGAATAACCTCCCTGGACCTGAAGAGATAAAGTAATACTGGATTTAGCTTATCTTCCTTAATCCAAAACATCTGGACTATAAGTTATCCTATTCTTCTGCTCAGTTTGTGTACTTTCCTTCTACTCAGTGGCACTCAGTAGTCACTCAGGCTAAGATATAAAAATGCGTGATGCCTTTTATGGCTTCTAGGCCTTTGCAGCTGAATCTACAGATGGATGGGCAAGGAATTAGGTAAACACTTGATGGGCTTTACAAAAACTATCACACTAAAAACTGGTAATCAAAAGGGAAATATTATCTCAGATCCAAGCCCTTGCTAAAGTTTGAATGCCTTAGGCTATGTCTACATTAACATCCAATAAAGCACGGCAGGAGGAGGTGATTATAAGATTCTGACACCCACATGATATGAATTTCAGGTGCTTTTATAGCTCTGTCTTTTAATTTCCCCTTTTTTCCCAGGATTTAGGGGATCATCCATTTGAGAATCATGGCAGTCCAGTGAAGTTCCCTCTGATTTCACTGGAAAAGGTGAAACATAAGCCCTATTTTCAAAAAAGGAAAAAGGGGAACTACAGGCTAGTCAGTCTCACCTCTATGCCTGGAGACATCATGGAGCAGATCTTCCTGAGAACTCTTTTGAGGCACATGGAAAATGAGGAGGTGACTCGTGACAGCCAACAGGACTTCACTACTGGCAAATTGTGCCTAACAAATCCGGTAGCCTTCTACGACGGGGCTACAACATTGGTGGATAAGAGAAGGGAAACTGACATCAACTACCTGGACTTCTGCAAAGCACTTGAACTGACCTGCACAACACTCTTGTCAATAAATAGGAGAGACATGGATCTGATGGACAGACCACTTGGTGGACAAAGAATTCTCCTGATGGTTGCACTTAAAGAGTTGTGGTCAATGGCATAATGTCTAAGTGGAGAGTTGTGATGAATGGTGTTCTGCAGGGGTCAGTATTAGGACTGACGTTGATTAATATCTCTGTTACAGACTTGGACAGTGGGATGGAGTGAACCTTCAGAAAGTCTGCCAATGATACCAAGCTATGTGATGTGGTCAGCATGCTGGAGGCTTTCATGACAGGCTTGAGAGGTGGGCCTCTGCAAACCTCATCAAGTTCAGCAAGGCCAAGTTCAAGGTCCTACACCTGCGTCAGGGCAATCGCAAGCACAGATACAGGCTGAGTGGAGAATGGATTAAAAGTAGCCCGAGAGGTGCTGGTGGATGAGCTGCTCAACATCAGCCTGTAAAGTGCACTTGCAGCACAGAAAACCAACCATGCCCTGGGTTGCATCAAAAGAATTGCAACCAGCGGTTCAAGGGAAGCGATCCTCGCCTTTATTCCACTCTCATGAGACCTCAGCTGGAGTACTGACTTCAGTTCAGGAGTCCTCAGCACAGAAAGGATATAGATCTGTCACAGTGAGTCCAGAGGAGGGCCATGAAGGTGGTCAGAGGGCTGGAGCACCTCCTTTATGACAGGCTGAGACAGGCAGGATTGTGAGAGAATACTTCGTGGAAACCTTATAGTAGCCTTCCAGTACTTAAAGAAGGCCTACATGAAAGCTAGGAAGGGGCTTTTTAGCACTGAGTACAGTGATAGGATGAAGGGTAATGGCTTTAAGCAGAAAGAAGGTAAATTTAGATCAGATATTAGGAAGAATTTTTTTTTCCTGTGAGGGTGATGTGACATTGGAACAGTTTGCCCAGAGAAGTTGTGGATGCCCTGTCCCTGGAAGTGATTAAGGTCAGGTTGGATGATGCTTTGAGCAATCTGACCTAGTAGAAGGTGACCTTGCCCATGGCAAGGGGGTTGAAACTTGATGAAACTTTAAGGTCCCTTCCAAACCAAGCCATTCCATGGTTCTAGGAGTCTACAACTGATGAGACAGAAGTCCAAAGTGGATGTGAGAAAGATTTATGAAAAATCAAAGGTAATAAACGTGTTTCTAGAAAAATTATTAAAAGTTATTAATGTATCAGTAAGACTTCATCAAGAATACTGTGTTATGTTGTGATCATCCCTGTCTTAAACAAATGAGCTCAGCTTCATGTCACTGAGAGAATGGAGATTCCCACTTACAGAAAGCAACTGGAAGAGCCAACTATGTTTAGCCAAGCAAAACAAAGCTGAGAGGGGGGAATGATTGTCTCTGTAAATGGATCAGAAATGTAAACACTAGCAGAGGAACAGTTCTTTAAGCCTAAGGACGATGTTGACACAGAACCAGTGGGCATATACTGCCTGTGAATACATTTACAACAGAAATTAGCAGGTGGCACAGCACTCAGAGGAGTGAGGCTGTGAGACAAATTTCTATTAGAGCAATGGGTACAAAGAGTCAAAATTTTCAAGTATCAGCCTTGGTGCTTGCATGGGGACGTGTGAGACTGGATGATGCCATTGCTGGCAAGGCTGGCACTGTGCATAGTCTTCTGCAATGCCATACATTTCTGGTACAGAGGTACCTCCTCAGCTCTGCACAATCCCAAACGATGACTTGTGGAGAGAAAACACTAGATAAAACTTGTCCACCTCCTAACACTGGGTGTACCATTGTGACTCTTTAGTTGTCTCAGGCCTGGTGTGAGGAGGGCTGAGTTGCCTTGATGTTTACATTGAACCTAGGATTGACCTTTGTTTTGTGGCTTACTTGCACAAATTGATATTTGTTAGTCCTTCATGAAGTATTACTTTTTGAAACCGAGCTTCTGATCCAAATTGTGCAGTACCATTGCATTGTGCTATAAGTAAAAGGGAATAATTTAGCATTTGGTTGGGCTCAGTAGGAATAATGAGAAAAATATTGGTGTTAACTGTTGCATATCAAATTTTATGATGTGAATCACTTTTGTTGTATTATATACAACAGAGCGAAGAAATTATTATGGGCAAAATAAAATTGAAAAAGATCATTTGTGAACACACAGCACACAAGATTAATAAATATTACCTGAAATTGATTATACTATGAATCTACTTGAGGTAACAAGAGAGTAATTGTCAATGTCTTTATAAGCTACTGGCAAAATACTATATTTTATATTTTATGGCTCAGATTAAAAATATTAGTGCTGAGGGCTCCAGTAATGATTTCTGTCACTCAGCCTGTAGTTTTTATCCATGACTATGCTTTTTAGCGCCGTGATATTTCACAGAATAACTAAATACAGATGGGAAAGGTCCATAACACTATGGTATTTTAACTCTCCCCAAAGGTTTGTCCTGCCTCTCTGTATGCAGTCAGGTTGAGTAACCTAACCTTGATATAGCAAGCAGAACCAGGGCCATGAGATGCATCTGAGCTGTTCAGATAGACTTCTCAACACATCAGTATGCCTTGTCATTCATCTACACAACTGCCAGGGAGTGACCCAATTGGGCCTACATGATCCTCAGCTTTCATAGTGTGTAATCCCAGATACGTCAAAATAGGTGGATATATTCCACTATTCAGCAACTGTCCAGTGCTCCTCTGGTAGCCTGGGGTGGGAAATGGCTGAAGAAAGAAGGACCAGGTCTTTTTTTGCAGTGAGATCTAACTGAAAAATCAGGAACAAGAATAATAACTAGTTTTCCTTTTCAATACCATTTTTTATATAGAAGTGAAATTCCTAAATCATTTTGTTATTAATCATATATCATTTTTGTTACATAAAATTGGGGGAGTAAAATTATACTTAATAGCCTTGGACACTAAACAAATTGTTAGTGTATTTATGGTACATGGGTGTGCACATGCATAACAGTATAAAAATGTAGATTCTAAAGCTGCAGAACTTTTGTCGTATGACGCTGTGTACACTTGAGTGGAGATGTTCAACAACAGAGTAAACAAGATGGCATGGAAGAGAAATTCACCAAAGATTTCCAAACAAATAAAAGTTTCTGGTATATAGCATGCCTCAAACCTTCAGATCTGGGAGAACGAACTGGGAAACACATGAGAGGGGAATGGATGAGCACCACACATACTAGCCTTATTTTGCACTTTTGCGCAAGGTTAGTGAAGTGAGTTCAGACCTAAGCATGACAAGGTTTTTTACTTGGGCCCCACCCTTTAAAAGATTAAACATTTTATATCTAAATAAAAAACTATATAGCAAAAACAACAGATGAAAATTGCATATGTTGCTTTTTCTGACACCAAGATCCACTTAGTGGGGGGAAAAAAAAGGAGTGCATTCAAAAAAAAATGGAGGGGTGGGAGACTTGGAAAGAAGATGGCAAGGGTTATGGTTTCTTTTCTGCACACAGAGGAAGTCTCTGTAGATTAGATACAAACGTCCTACAAGTAAGTTGTGCTGGTAACAGTACCTACAGCAGCATTAGTTTATATGCATTGTTCAGCCCTGCCTTAGAGACTTAGGCTTTGTGGGGTTAGCGTGATATTGGTGACTGGCAACCATATCAGCAGATGTTTGGTGATTTCTTTTTAATTTTCTCTAAATTAAATGAAGAGCAAGTAGTTTAGCCTGCCTCTCCTTCTTAATCATGCAAGGCTAGAAAATCTCAAAGCTCAGTGGTTTTGGAATTAAACATCCAGATATACACAAACTTTACTTCACACACAGAATCACACACAGAATAACCAGGTTGGAAGAGACCCACCGGATCACCGAGTCCAACCGTTCCTACCAAACACTAAACCATATCCCTCAGCACCTCGTCCACCCGTGCCTTAAACACCTCCAGGGAAGGTGACTCAACCACCTCCCTGGGCAGCCTGTTCCAGTGCCCAATGACCCTTTCTGTAAAGAATTTTTTCCTAACGTGTAGCCTAAACCTCCCCTGTCAGAGCTTGAGGCCATTCCCTCTTGTCCTGTCCCCTGTCACTTGGGAGAAGAGGCCAGCACCCTCCTCTCTACAACGTCCTTTCAGGTAGTTGTAGAGAGCAATGAGGTCACCCCTCAGCCTCCTCTTCTCCAGGCTAAACAACCCCAGCTCTCTCAGCCGCTCCTCATAAGGCCTGTTCTCCAGCCCTTTCACCAGCTTTGTTGCTCTTCTCTGGACTCTCTCCAGAGCCTCAACATCCTTCTTGTGGTGAGGGGCCCAGAACTGAACACAGTATTCGAGGAGCGGTCTCACCAGTGCCGAGTACAGAGGGAGGATAACCTCCCTGGACCTGCTGGTCACGCCGTTTCTGATACAAGCCAAGATGCCATTGGCCTTCTTGGCCACCTGGGCACACTGCTGGCTCATATTCAGTCGGCTGTCAACCAACACCCCCAGGTCCCTCTCCTCCAGGCAGCTTTCTAGACAGACTTCTCCCAGTCTGTAGCACTGCATAGGGTTGTTGTGCCCCAAGTGAAGGACCCGGCATTTGGCCTTGTTAAACCTCATGCCATTGGACTCTGCCCAGCAGTCCAGCCTGTTCAGATCCCTTTGCAGAGCCTCCCGACCCTCCAGCAGATCGACACTTCCACCCAGCTTAGTGTCGTCCGCAAACTTGCTAAGGGTGCACTCGATGCCTTCATCCAGGTCATTGATGAAGACATTGAACAGGGCTGGACCCAGCACTGAGCCCTGGGGAACCCCACTTGTCACTGGCCTCCAGCTGGATTTCACACCATTTACCACCACTCTCTGGGCCCAGCCATCCAACCAGTTTTCCACCCAGGAGAGTGTGCGCCTGTCCAGCCCAGAGGCTGACAGTTTCTCAAGCAGAATGCTGTGAGAAACTGTGTCAAAGGCTTTACTGAAGTCCAGGAAGACCACATCCACAGCCTTTCCCTCATCCAGTAGCCGGGTCACTTTGTCATAGAAGGCGATCAGGTTAGTCTGGCAAGACCTGCCTTTTGTGAACCCATGTTGACTGGGCCTGATCACCCGGTTCTCTTGCATGTGCTTCATGATAGCACTCAAGATCACCTGTTCCATGACTTTCCCTGGCACTGAGGTCAGACTGACAGGCCTGTAGTTTCCTGGGTCCTCCCTGCGGCCCTTTTTGTAGATGGGCACAACATCAGCCAGCCTCCAGTCCAGTGGGACTTCCCCAGTCTTCCAGGACTGTTGGAAGATGATGGAAAGGGGTTTGGCCAGCACATCCGCCAGCTCCTTCAGTACCCTAGGGTGAATCCCGTCCGGCCCCATAGACTTGTGGCTGTCCAGTCGGGCTAGCAAGGCTCTGACCACCTCCTCTTGGATCATGGGAGCCTCATTATGCTCCTCTAGCTCCTGGGTTTGTACACAGGCGGAACGACCCTCCTTACGACTAAAGACTGAGGCAAAGAAGGCATTAAGTACCTCAGCCTTTTCCTCATCCCCTGTTGCTGTTGTCCCTTCTGTGTCCAATAGGGACTGTATGGTCTCCCTAGTCCGCCTTTTATTATTTATATATTTGTAGAAAGATTTTTTGTTATCTTTCACTGACTTGGCCAATCCAATTTCTAGCTGAGCCTTAGCCCTTCTGATTTTTTCCCTACACAATCTCACTTCCCTCCTGTAGTCCACCCAAGAGGCCTGTCCCTTCTTCCAGAGGCCATAAACATTTCTTATCTTCTTGATATCCCTCAAGATCTCTCTATTCAACCAAGCTGGCTTTCTCCCCTGCCGGCTTTTTTTCCGGACCACGGGGATGGCTTTCTCCTGAGCTGCTAGGACCACCCCTTTGAAGAGCTCCCAGCCCTCCTGGGCTCCCTTGCCCTTGAGTACTGTCTCCCATGAGACTTCACCAACCAGCCTGCTGAAGAGATCAAAGTCTGCCCTCTGGAAATTTAATGTTACTGTCTTGCTAACCACCCTCTTCACTTCACCTAGAACAGAAAATTTTATAATCTCATGGTCGCTTAGTCCTAGGCGTCCACCTACCGCCACATCCCCTACAAGGCCTTCTCTGTTCACCAACAGGAGGTCCAGGAGGGCACCTTCCCTGGTTGGTTCATTCACCAACTGTGCAAGGAAGTTATCTCCCACGCACTCCAGGAACCTCCTAGACTGCTTCCTTTCTGCTGTGTTGTACACCCAGCAGATATCAGGCAGATTGAAGTCTCCCACCAGAACGAGAGGCATCGATCTAGAGATTAACCCCAGCTGTTTATAGAAGAGCTCATCAGCTGCTTCTCCTTGGTTGGGTGGTCTGTAACAGACTCCCATCACAAAATCTACCTTCTGGTGGGCTCCTCTGATTTTGACCCACAGGCACTCAACCTCCTCATCTCCACAATCCATCTCAGTGATGTCCAAGTCCTCCCTTACAAAGAGGGCTACCCCACCTCCTCTCCTACCCTTCCTGTCCCGCCTGAAAAGCTTATACCCCACCATAGTCGTACTCCAGTTATATGAGTCGTCCCACCACGTTTCCGTGATGGCAACAACATCATAGGCCCCTTGCCCTACGACAGCTTCCAGCTCTTCCTTCTTATTTCCCATGCTGCGTGCATTGGTGTAAATGCACTTCAGCTGAGCTGCCGAGCCTTCAGCCCTCCTAGAGGGAACAGGGTTCGTTCCCAACTGCCTGGTAACTGGATCAGTTGACACCAGAGTGCCTGCATCTCCCTTAACACCCCGAGGTGTGTTCTCCCCCACTTTTTGTGCGGTGAGGTACTGGTGGTCCTCGCCCGCGCACCCTCTCCCAATCACCAACTCCCCACATCCAGGCTCATTCCTGTCTAGCCTGGGCTCAACCCCCTCCCCCTTCACATCTAGTTTAAAGCTCGATTTATGAGCTTGGCTAGGTTTCTGGCAAGGGCTTTAGCCCCCCCAGGAGACCCATGTGTCCCGCCCTTAGCGAGAAAGCCTGGGGGTGCATGAGCCCCCCCATGATCAAAAAAACCAAAGCCCCTCTCCTCGCACCAGGCTCGGAGCCAGGTATTAATCGAATTCTTCCTCCTGGCTTCCCCCTCCTCTCTATTTAGCATTGGGATGGAGCAGAATACTACTTGTGCCCCAGAGCCCTCCATCACTTTCCCAATTGCCCTGAAGCCATTCTTGATGGCTTTGGCCTTTTTGTTTGTTAGGTCATCATTACCAGTTTGGACTACTATCAAAGGATAGTAGTCCGTCTCGTGAACCAGGGAAGGAAGTTTTCTAGCTACCTCCTTCCCTGATGCACCTGGCAAGCAGCAGATCTCTCTGTGGAGCGGGTCCGGTCTGCAAATGGGTCCCTCCATTCCTTTTAGGAGGGAGTCCCCTACAACAATCACCCTCCTCTTCTTCTTGATGGAGGATGTTTTTATCTTTTTCTGAGAATGGTGCAGCCTAGGGAAGGATTCTAGGCTGTGGGAGCCACCATCCTCATCCTCAGGGCTGGATACTTACTTTTTTATATCTAAATTCTCCAGGACTTGAACTAGCCTAGTAATTTTTTTTTCCTTAAATCTTTTTGATGCTGGCTTTGCAGTGGCATGAGGGTCTATAGGGGGCTCTTGAAGTCGGGAGAAAATGACAAGCAGCTTAGGGAAATTAAAATTAGGTTTGATTTGGGCTCTAAGTGATATCCGAGATCAACAGTTTCCTAAATTTTCTTTTTACAACATCTGTTAATTGTGATAAAAATACCCCAAACCCAGTATACTCAGATTACTAAATTTCACATCTTAACTATCCCTCCTTAGAAATAGCCAGGTAAGGTCAAATGGCAGCTGAGTAATGTCTTCTTCCTCACCAATTTGGCCTACTGGCTTCATTTGTTTCATATCTTACCTTAAGTCAGAGCAGACAGCAAAGCCCAAAGAAAAAGAATTCCATACAAAATCCATGCCGCTTCCAGAAAGTCATTTGTGAAAAGTAGATAGCAAACCAATCAAAACGTCTCATCAGCAAAATTAGTATTTATGAAATTAGTGATGGAGCAGAACTGGCAGAGTGATTGCATTACAAACACTCAAAATGTAGGGGGAAGGAACAGAGGTTTTGCTCATTTTCCCTCCCACTGCTAAAGCACTGTATTTAATTGACTTACAATTTTTCCCCTAATATATTTCTTTATGAAACCTGCCTTGAGCAATGGATACATGATTGTTCACCGAGGGTTGTGCCTCATTTGTTCCTGTAGATTGTGCCTAATTAACGCTAACTTGTCTGTACATAAAAAGTACAATAGGCTGTCCTTTCCAATTTAATTCCGACAGTTTAATCGAATCTGTATTCTTTCAAAAATAATTAGATCATTTACACTTCATTAACATGTAATGTAATGTTGAGGCATTCATCATAATGATTTCGTATTTTTCTTGTGCAATATTATCTCCTCTAATGAAACTGTTAACACCATGCATGTCTTAATTAGATTTATCATATCATTGACAATTTCAGAAATAGCTACATTTTTACAAATTAAATTAAATTAGTTCAATAGGCATATTTGAAGAAGAATATGCTCTATTAATGCAAAAATAT
Source organism: Phaenicophaeus curvirostris (assembly GCF_032191515.1). Lineage (NCBI taxonomy): Eukaryota > Metazoa > Chordata > Aves > Cuculiformes > Cuculidae > Phaenicophaeus > Phaenicophaeus curvirostris. Next base: position 42,089,102 of record NC_091394.1, read on the forward strand.
TAGAAATGGGCTTACCTTTATATACCATCTAGCAGGTTTTATAGCATTTTATTCCATCTCTGTCTCTCAGCAATGAAGTGTCTAATGTGCACAAATCACTTTTTTCATTCCTCAGCCTTGACAAAGTGGTGGTAGGTTTCTCTCAAATGTATTAAGCCATCATAAGAAACACTGATAATGAGAAAACCGAGACCACACTCTCACACCTCATAACCAAATCCGTTTAATTTTGGGAGGAGCAGCTGTTCAGATATTAGCGTCCTATCTCCAAATGCCTCCAGAAGTGTTCTTTGAAAATTAAAGCTGTAAGGCAGTTCTCTGATCTGTTTCATGGAGAATTTATCCACTGTATCTGTGTTTGTAAACCTTGGCCAAAAAGGAGTGGTGCTAAGGTCGAATCCTGCATATTGCTTAAGAAACCACTACACTCATAGGCCTAGAAACCTCCATGTTTGCATACATCTTTCAACAAGTATTTAAAAGCCATTCACATTCTGACAACGTTCTTGCATTAGAAGACATGTTTATAAATTATACTAGAAAACAAATTACTATGAAGCATCTCCTGGAAGGTATTGGATACTCATAGCTTCAAAGGTAAGTCAGTGACAGCTTTGCACTCAGTATTCTGTAGGAAGCAGTCAGCACCTGCCTGGATTCAACTTCAAGCTAGCTGAAAGTCCTAAAATGTTTTGGAGACAGGTAATTTCTTTCCCTCAATTCTTGCAGTCTTGTCAACACAAGGAGTGTGCCCTATTCCTGCCTACTACTACTGAACGAATATTGTGAAGGAAAACAGAAATTGCAGGCAATTGTTAGAATAAAATAACCAGATTTGTTTCTGTCAATATTCATGACCTCTTTAATTTTGTTCTGCATGAACACTTGTACAATTATTTATTCAAAGAATTTATCCTAAGTGTGAAAAATCTGGAGAGTACAAGTAAAGACTGTGCAAATTTGGGAGAAATCTTTCTGAAATCCATATGACCAATCCTATATGACATCCAAAAGTAGCCAGTGGCAAGTAGTAACCAAGATAGAGTTAATACATATGGTTCACAAACAAACCATAGGAGGGAACATCAGAGAACACTTTTTGTTAAACAGTTTTGAAGAAGAAATAATTCTGTAAATATGAGAGCCTAAGAATATTTTATAAGCAAGCTAGAAGGCTAAATTAATCCAACTTTGCTATAAATAGATTCACTAGCACTAACTCCTTCTACTCGCTTTGCAAAACTGAAGCAGAGATAATTGTATTCATTTCTCTTTATTTATGTACTGTCAAAGGTTGTTGTACAAAGTCTGTTGGTCCATTACTCATACAACTGATAATGATAATATCTTTGAGACCCAGAAGTCTCATCAGCCTTTTAAAAGAAAATGCTACAGATCACTTTTAATAAAGTTTGATACACCTTACTAAAATCTATGGACATAATATAGATCAAAAGTCAAATTCTGACCCTATCAGTCTAACCTGCAATAGCTTTTAATTTCCCTAGTCCTATTTTATGTTTTAAGGAATTATAGTATGCACTGAACCATTATACAGTGGTTTTTTGAACATTTTCCACCAACACTTTGACTGCTTCTGTTTTTAAAATAATATTGTAACTTATCCGATGCTTATTAATGCAGCAGCAGAAAGTCATAGAAACAGTTTTTAGTCTATTTTTTCAACTTTAATCATGTAAATAATTTTTATAAACAGTTATACCAGTCATTACACAATGGCAGTTACTAGGTTTAAGGGTTTGTTCTTTCCTTTCCCTGAGAAGCTTGAGAATGAAGAGTTTTAAGAGGACTAAGGGAAAAATAAGTCAAACGGGCTACATTTCCTGTTGTCTTGGGGTTTTTTTTTCAAAAAATGGTTGCCATTTTCTTTGATTTAGCACTTCATAAATGATGTTGAACTGTTAACGCTGATGTTATTTCTTTTGTTAATTTTGCATGATAAGTCATCTTTACAATATTTGGTTTAACTTGTTTCATTTTATCATACTGTTATGGAAGGATTGATCAAAATAAGCTGTTAAAAGAATCTGCAGAGAATTAGGCATGTTCCATGAGAGGGAGGAAAGGAATATGTAGATATTTATTTTGAAGTAGAGGGACAAAAATTCCAGATCATCCAAATTTATCAGACAGGAAGTTTCAACTGCCTTGGTGATGGTGTCACCACCTCTTTCAGCACTGCGGGATAGCCTTCTTTATGTCTTTCTACATTCCTTCAAAGATGTCATATCTTCAGCCAGCAAATAGCAAAATCTGAAAGCATTTCAGGACCCTTTTTGATCAATTTTGTCAAACATGATACAAAAAAGAAGTTCTCCCCTAACTGATTCTTAAGCATGGATTCTATATAAATCTATTTCTATTAAAATGTTATTAATTTGCTATATGCATTAGGGAACAAAGCATATGTATTTGTATAATGGTTTTATGTCGTTTAATCATGGGGCATACATGCAGACATGTGACTGAGGCAAGTAAGAGGTCTATGCACTTGTGGTGGGCTGATGCTGACGGGACACAAGGTGCCAACCAAAGCTACACTTCTGCTCCTCTTCTCCGTTGGACAGTGGAGGGAAATGATAACACAAGTCTCATGGGTTGAGATAAAGACAAGGAGATCACTCAGCAATTATTGTCATGCCAAAACAGACTCAACTAGTCTATTAAACAGATTATTGCCAATAAAATCAGAGTATAGTAATAAGAAATGAAACCAAATCGTAAAACACCTTCCCTCCACCTTTTCTCTACCTCCTCCACCCTAGCAGCACAGGGAGTTGTGGTCAGTTCATCATAAGTTGTCTCTGCTGCTCCTTCCTCCTCTGGGAGGTGTCTCTTCATACTCTTCCCCTGTTCCAGTGTGGCATCCCTCATGTCAAAGACCATTCTCCACTAACTTCTCCAATGTGAGCCTTTCCCATGAGTTCTGTTTTTCATGAACTGCTTCATCATGGATCCCTTCCCTGAAGTCCCTCAGGAAAAGACTGTTCCAGCATGGGGTCCCCAATCCTGCCAGCAAATCTGCTCCAGTATGGCCTCCTCTCTCCACAGGGCCACAGGTCCTGCCAGGAGCTGGCTCCAGTGTAGGCTTCCCACAGGGTGACAGCCTCCTTTGGGCACATCTACCTGCTCTGGTGTGGGGTCTGCAGGTGGATACAGCAGGGAGACAGCATGCCTCACCATGTTCTTCACCATTAGCTGTAAGGGGAGTTTCTGCTCCTGCACCTGGAACACCTCCTCCCATTGTTTCTTCACTGACCTTAGCGTCTGCAAAGCTGTTTCTGTCACATAATCTCACTCCTCATTCTGGCTGAAACTAGGGAAAGTGGGCAAGGGTTGTTTCTGAAATATATTATCACAGAGGTGCTACCACCATCACTGATTGGTTTGGCCTTGCCAGCAACAGGTCTGTCTTGGAACAGCCTCACACTGGCTCTATCAGGCAGAAGGGAAACTTCTGGCAGCTTCTCACAAAAGACACTGCTGTAGCCCCTTCTTCTGCCAGTACTTGGCCATTCAAACCCAATACATTTGTTCTTGTACACTTTTAATGTATTGAGCAAACCCTTCAATTCTTTCCTTTTCTTCTTTTCTTTCAGATCCTGTTTTCCAGGTTGGGTACGTACTTGCTAACTTCTAATGGCTTTTGTTTCTTATACTGACCATTTGCTTGCACTTATTCTGCTGGAATACATAGCATTAAACATGCAAATGCATGACAGGCAGTAGGCTGACACCTGTAGTTATGTGCTGGCAGATTTATAGAGGTAACACTAATGTGGCTGCTTACACATTTTACCAGCCTTTCTGCTTGCTGTCACACTACTCAGTAGGCAGAGCCTAGGAAATTCCCATTCTCCCAAAACATCATGGACAACTGACCAAAATTAATGAATTTCTAAAATTTTTTTTTTATTGTATTTTGATAACATACACTGGAGCCATCATTCCCTACTCATATTTCCCATTTCAAACCACTTCATGTTTTAAAAAAGCATCCGGTCCTCAGTGCCCTGGTTTGTGGAAGCAGGCCTCAAGTGCATTGGACTTCTTTTTAAAGTTCTTATACAATCCCATGTAAATAAGTAAGCATTATGAACCACTTATTTTAACACAGTGAAAACTGAAACAAATATTAAAAGCCAGTAGGCTCAGTCCAGGCTGACATTTTCTCAGTAGGAATGGTAAAGTTGGAGAAATTGAGGAAATGCAGACCAGTTTCATGAGCATGATATGTGAAATGTGGAGCATCTACAAGTAAACTAATTTCAAAAGAATTACAGAGTCAGCCAAGCTTTACTCTTACGATTGACTTGGCATTAGAACCTGCCATTTGTTATTCTTTCTCAGCTAAAATAAGATTATATTTGAAAAAAAGGTTGAATAATAGCAAAAATAACTTTAAGTAGAAATTAATGCATAAAATTTGATGACATATCCTAATAATATAGCCTTAAAGGTAAAAGGCCCAACTGAAATGCGCTGTCAAATTATTCCACACATAAATTAATGATAATACTTACCAACAGTCTAAGAGTAAATTTCTTCAAAGTTTTAAGGCCAAATATTTACTACTATTTTCTTCTGTCTGCTTCAGCTAAGGGAAAACAGAGTCTCCTGTATTAAGAGAGGAAATGTTAATGTTGACCTCTTCAGAGGCATTTCTCACATAACATAATTAAGCACAGGAAATCATATTACAGCAGTTTTCTAAACCATAGAAAGAATCACCACTGGAAGGCAAACAGCTAATATAATTTTATATACACTTTTTAATAAATATGTCAATTTATCCCATAAACAGTTTTATTTGAGATTGTAGTGTTATTTTTGATACTATATCTGTGTAGTTAAGGCTTGATCCTCCTCTAGCAAGGGGGTGGTAAATGATTAGCATATCTAAAAAACAATACTCTTATTAATGTGCCTAAGTATGGATTTAGAGCTTTATATTTATGTAATCAAGCCTGGTCTTCATCATATTATGCCAGTTTACAGGTGTTTGGTATATTTGTGTTTGGATTAAAACATCTTTTTCAACAGTATTATTCTCTCCCAACAGCTATCTTTCATATTCTCCATTCCTTGGGTATGAGCCATGTCAGGTATTCTTGCATAATGATTTCTATGGGCAAGCTAAATTAAGTTCAGTTGTTTATACAGTACCTATTTGATTTATGTCTATATTTGTTTGTGGTTGTCTTTATGGCTCATCATATTAATTAGTGAATCAATAAAAAAGATTTTTTAATGAAATGAGTATATAGGAAAACGCTCTATTATAATATACAGTGTTATTTTAATGGTCTGGTATCAATAGCCAGTATTACTTCCTTTTCACAGTCTTACTGTGAAAATCTGCTGGAAAATGTTTCAGAGATACACAAAGGAGACTCTTGCTTCTTTTCTAAAGTAACTCATGGGAACATTTTTAAGTTTTCCAACATGATCATTATTTATTATAGAACTGCAAGTCCAAGGAAAAGAGCCTGTTGCTTTGCTTTTCATTTTTTCCCAGAATTTTTAGTCTCCTGTTTCCTCCCCACTGCTTATTCAATCCTTCTTTCAGGTTTCTGGCACCATGGACCTTCTCCTAAAGTTGCCTTATCATAACAATATCCCTATTCTGCATCTCCTTAATATTTATGTGTTTGGGTATCAGTTTTCCAAAGCAGTGCACAACCTTCGGAATTACATGCTTAACGCTGCCTTTCTTCATTGACACACTCAGAGTTCAGCAGATACTAACTAGTAAACATTTTTCTGAATGATGGCCTTATTAGGCTGCAACAAAGTGCAGCTTTGTTTCCCTGTAGCTGATATGGCATCATCCTTCCAGCAGGCAGAATCCTCCTTCTTTTTGAGCCAATATTTTTGCTAGGAAAAATTATAGAATCATAAAACAACTGGAGTTAGGAAGGAGCTTTAGAATGTCACTAGTCCAGTCTTCTGACCAAAGCAAGTGTGAATTTGAAGTTAGGTCATGTTGCTTAAAGCCCTGTCTAGTACCAATTTAAATAAGTTCTGTGATGGGAGGGATCTGAGACAAAACTCAGACCATTTGTGGCTAGCTTGATAGAAATATAGTAGGGCATCATATTAAAATCTCCCTCCCCCCCCAAAAAAAAGGGAACTTAAGAACATAAAAGCTGTTTTCAGGTGTTTGGGTTTCTTTTTTACTACAGCCCAATTAAAATTATTTCTGCTTTTCAATTACTGTGTCTTCATAGCCATTCTGAGACATCTGGTAAATGGGGTGAGAGGGGAGCATGAGTTTTGGTCTTTTGTGTCTTTTTTAGGGGTCAGTCCAGTTTTCTTTCCACCATTTGCTCACCTCTCCACCAGACCATTTAAAATGTACAATCATACTGTTAAGTAGTCTGCTCACCACCATAATGCTAGGATCTATACTAACAAAAGAGGCAAAGATCCCAACTGAGCTTCCAAGCTCAGTCCTTTGGGCCACTTTCAACCAAACAGATTCCTTCTCCCATCTACTTTCAACCAAACGGAGTCCTTCTCCCATACCTGTAAATCCTCCACTTGCCTCTCCCCTTTGCTTTGCTGCCTATGAGGTGCATCCCAGATGGGATCCAGGTCTAGCAGCTGCAACTTCTCTTTTCATGACACCGCTCGCAACAGGGGGACTACTACTATTGCTGCTTCTCATCTCCTCTGTAATGGAACTAGTTCAGTGCTGGACAGCTTGGCTTCCTCTCCTACCCTGTTCTGGAGCATTAGTGTAGTTGAAGCAGCTTGGACTGGGGACAAAATCTGTGGTGCTCGAGTGAAAGTTCAGGGAGGAGACTGATTTCACCCCTCCATTAATCTCTACCCACTGAATGGTGTTCTTACAGTAAGGGCTGAAAAATCTGACCCCCAAAATAAGTTTCAGCAATTGGAGTTCAGAGGGTTCAGAGGCTCAGTGCAGCAGCAGTCTGTCTGAAGGACATCACTCTTTAAGTGCTAAACAGCCCATAAACTTGACCCACTTTGAAGCTTTTAAGACAGATTTGAATGAAATATCTAGAATGCGATTCATCCCAATATACTGTTGTTATGTACAGATACTTCAAGTCTCTGCCTTCCCAGGCAAGCCCCTAAGTATTCAATCAAAAGTTTTGTGACTGTATTCTTTTTTTTTCTTACGAGTGAGTTTTACATCATGTTTTACTGGAAACTTACTACATGAAAATTCAAAGACCAGTGAGCTTTTATGTGGTCCTAAGTGGCAGCTGCGGCTCCCTGAGACATAGCTGACCCAGTCTGAATCCAAGTGGACTATTGATGGCTGAAGACCATGTTGTCTTAGTTTCCATGATAGGAGCGCTTTAAGTGAGACACAATAAAGCACAGAGATGCCAACATCTCCTGCTTCAAGCAGCAAGCATGGGTAAGAGGGCAGTCACAGTTTAGGGCACAGCCTAGAAGAGTAGAAATGCTGACATACTGGACCTCTATTCATCAGATCCACACTACAGGACCATCCACGTTTCTCTCAGTAAGGACACAGAGTAGTAACAGCATAAAACTTAGGGGAAATCCTTTTCCTTCTTAAGGTCATGCTGCCAAAGGTGCTGTCTTCATAGTATTTGCCCCGCTATGTGCAGAATTAAATTCTGAAATTCTGAAGAACAGACATTGATGCTATAAAATGCCCTCTTTAAAAACAAAAAAAAACCACACTTCATAAATATCCCAGAGCAGGACAAGGGCTGAATAAATGAGTTTGCTGAACCTCTTTTTAATCTTCTCTGGAATGTCACAAGGCTTCCCCAGCCATCATTTGCTCTACACTTTTCACACCAGGTTGTCACCTGTTATGCCAGTGTAATTCTAAAATAAACTACATCAGTTACTCCAGTTTTGTGTTTGTCTGAGTGAAAGCAGCATGCAGTCATTTGACAGTAAGGTATGAAGGGGAGATAGACTGTACTGTCATTTGCCTGGAAGGATTTTTAGAGATGAGACAGGGTTACTAAACTTATTGGAAAAGGAGCTTGAAAATACTTTTTCCAGTGTACCAGGTCCACAGGTTTTATGCTGCCAGTGGAAGATGTCTGACATTAGTGAGCTAGCCTTTCCATCTACAAGGAGGGAGCCAGTGGCCACATGATGGGAGCAGTTACCTGGAACTAAACGGGGATTCACTGAAATAAATATTCCAGGGGGTTTGGAAGGCTGAATTGGCTGCTCTGAAGAGATGGCTTCACGGCCTGTTTACACACATTGTTGAATCCAGAGCATTGATTCTATGTTTGATGTGAAAAGAAATTAAAGCCCTGGTCTCATTAGATAACCGGTTATGGTTAAAGATCACAGGGAGATTCTCTCTTCTTTTGTATGACACTGAATGGGTCTCAGCAGGCAGCTCCTTGTGCACAATTGATTTCAAGCAGAGTTTTGTCTGAAAGATGCTTCTAGATTATGGCAAGAAAGCATTCTATAATCCTTCTGCCAATGTAGTTATGTTTAACAGACATTCAACTCTTATCACTGATTGATAACACTTAACTCAAAACATATTTAAGCTTTAGGAATGTCAATATTTTGCCGCCAAGTGAAGGTGACCCTTGCTCTTCTTGTTTGCTAAGTGTGCGCAGTGGTTTGCTGGTAAATTTGCAAAGGTGGTTATGTGGGCAGGCTGTTATGGATTTGCTATCTTAGCCTGAAGTGTTTGCTGCTGATTATGTGATTAAATCAATAATAATTTCTGTTTGGATCCTGTGCTTCTGGATTCATCTTCTTTTCCATGCTGCAGAGCAGAACAATGGGCTCCCACACTTGAACCTGAAGTGCTTTGTTGATAACACCAGAGGTATGGCAGGTGGCTTCCAAATCTCTTTAGAAAGCAAAATATTACAACAACTCTACAGGTAAATAAACCAGTGAGGCCTCCGTGGCAAAAGGAGGTGAACATGACAGGTGCAGAAGAGGGGGCTTCTTTTAATCAATGTTACTGCTGATTCTGGCTTACCTGAAGCAGTGCATATCCTGCCAAGCTGCCTTCATTCCATATTAAACAGATATTCTTTTATTCTGATACAGAGGGAATTTACATTTAAACAGGCACAGCACTCACATTCACAGCATATGGTCATTCTAGCCACACTATCGGTTTTACATTACAACACAGGAGGTCTGTGTGATGCACTCCACAGGACAAAGAGGATTTCCTCTCTCTTTCTTTCTCTGTCTCTCTCTCTGTCTCTCTCTCTCTCTCTTTTTCCATCCCCCATGCCCTCCTCCCTTGTCCCTTATAAACACATGGACGCAGAAACCATCACAGAGCAAAGTATGTTACAGATTCCTGTGTTCTGCATGCAGTATGAGCAATGTATCTGCAGCAGGGAAAGGCAGCCTGTTTTTCTTAAATTACTCTAGGCTGCAGAGTTGGGTTTGTGGTTTGTAGCTTGTTTGTTTCTTTGGGTATTTTTATGTAGCTTCTTTCCAGCATAGGACACCAGCACATTTATTTAGAATAATTCATGTATTAATCTGAGCCACTGTGGATGAATCTTCAACTCCCAGAGGGGGATCCTCCCTTAATCCTTCTTTCCAAACTCCTTAGTGTCTAAAGGGGCTTTACCTTGCAAGCAACTATTGTGCAGCTCAGGCTCTCAGCATGAAAATCTGGGACGATTCAATGTCCCAGCAGAAATCACTGGGACATCAACAGATCTTTAAAAATCAGAACATCTGGTCAGTCACCTTATCCCATATGGGTAAACAGAACTTTGTTAATCAGGCTGTGTTAGAAAACTGTTTGAAACTGAAGGTAGTTTAATGGTTATAGGATAGCACTTGGCTAATGTTTTAACACCGGCAGTGTAGCATACTGTGATGGACAACAACTGTGCTATTCAGTTCTTTTAAACAACAAATCGCTTGTAGCAATGTTGAATATCACTTTTCAAAATTGGAAAAGCAAATTCAGGGAACATGTTCGTCTCTGTTTGTAAAAGACGCATTTCCTAAGGTGATCATTCATCTATTAACAGCAAAAGGCACTGTTCACTCAATCTATTTAATTAATGCTGGAATTGAGGCTGGACAAACTCATTTTGACTCATCTCAAAATATTCTCGAATTCCTACCAAGCTCTCATGTTAGGGTCATGCTGACAGCACTCTCACAGTGCAGGTAAAAGAAGCTAGGAATGAAGGAGACATGAAAAAAAAAACGAAGGGCAAAAAGAATTTATTTAAGTAACAGTCAAAGAAGGTAAAAAATCCTAAGCTTTTGAGGCAGAAGAATTTTTGTCTTCAGTGGTATCAGATATCACAACAAATCTCACTGTAGCAATATATAAACATAAGAACAATGTTGTAGACAACAGGTTTGAGTAAATGTGTAAAAAAATTTGGCCGTATGTAAGTGGAAGATTGAAAGACAGAAAAATGATGTTCAATAATCATATTTAAGTTTTACAAATCCCAAAAGCATTGCTCCCCCCCCCCCATTTCTAAACATATTTTAAAAAAAAAACAACAAAAAATAATTCTGTATGCAGGATGTTAGTTTTAAAAACATTTGTAGGCAGGAAATTTTCTACTATAGATGCCTACACTAAGGTCACAGCTGATTTGCAGTACAGAGAACTGTCTCTGTTTATTTGTTGCACTTAAGCATCTGAGCTGAATGAGTCCCACAGCAGCCATTGGGGTGTGACCTCTGTTAATGAAGAGGTACTTCAGTTGTACCTGGAGTGTAAGGTTACATCTGCAACTGGGTAGGAGGGGGAAAGGAGCCTTCTACTGCCAAGCCCACTTTGTGGGTTTCTATCAAATTATGTACTACTCATGATGAAAAAGAAAAAAAAAAAAAGCAGGTTACTGCAGGAAGAGACACTATTCATAATCTTAAAAGCTACTTTGCTGTGAAAATAGTAAAATCAACCAAGCCTGGGGCAGATAAAGGAAAATTTATGATTCAACACTCTGGGCAAGATCAATGTTTACAGCAGAAAAAAAAAAGAGAAAAGCAAGAAAGAAAGAGAAAGGAAGAAAGGAATACTTGTCCTGGCTCTCCTCACCATAAATCAGAACCGAATTCATTCGAGTCAAAGGATTTGCACCAGTGTATGATCGAAACTGATCCTACTGAATTCACAATTACATAAATATTTTCAGAGAACCTTATTCACAAATTTTAAAGGGACTGACAATAATTGCCAGCCTTGAAGAGACATGATCATGGCTTGGTAGTTTCCTACTGCTCCAAGTGTGCTGTTTTTCAGTGGCTTTGTTTTTCAAATACAATAACAGAGATGGTGAGTCGTGCAGCATTAACGGCATGGTACTTCATAACCTGCTAATCTGGACTGGCTGGTTTTAGGTTAAGGGCAATATGTGCTTTTTCTTTCTCCAGCCTTTTTTAAGTTGGAAGTACCAGGTCACAACAATGACTTTTGTAAAGTGAGTATGATCACTCACTGTAGAAACCCTCACTGCAATGATGTTTCACTTAGCTGGTTTTAGAAACAGCAGGGATGTTTAGTTGCTGGTAGTCCAGGTACTGGTATTCTCTTTTATCTGTGTACATTTGACATCAAGGTTCTGGAAGACTGCAGCCCTAGCTAGATTAATGTTAGCTTTCCAGAGCAGGATTGTCCTTTCACTAACACTATAAGTCAGAGAAAAGAGTTCTGGGCTTTGCTTGTTGATGGCCAGAAGATTTAATACATGGAATTGTTCATGCAGATGCACGCAAATTGTAATAATCTCCTTTTTGCAGCTATCATCTCCCCTCTCCTGTTTGTTTGTTTTTTTAAGACAACAACACTCATCATTCCCAAATAAAGCTTATGTCCTTGAAGAATTCATGACCTAAATCTTTACTGTCAGCCAGTTCCTAGTTTCTGTGGCATCTTTGGGCAGTTTCAAGCAGGGTTCCCACAGGATATTTGCCCTCTCAGGTAAATAGAATAATGGATAATTATGGCTGTCCAGCAGACCCATTCTTTTTTTGGTAGGAGAATTTGCATAGCTACTTTTGATGCAGATGCAGAGCCTCTACCATTGAACCACACTCTCTGAGTATTGCCTCATTTGACTTTCTGAGGGTAAAAAGAGACAGTAGAGTGTTCTGCTTCATCCTTCACTGCATTTAGGCAGGATCATAATATATATCTCTACATGTATACACATGCAGATGTTTACACATACTTGTGTGCTTACATTTCACAGCTCACACGCTCCTAAGAATATCATACCTTACCTTACATTTTTGTTTGTTCAAATACAGGCTCAACACTCTAAATAATTCCATCCTCCACCAGCCCATTCCGCTTTTTGTTGATGTTATACTCATTTTACTCTGAGCAAGCTAGTTTGTTCCTGTCCTCTGGGGAAGTTCAAGGTGTAATGAGCAAAGCATCCGGATTAATTAAGCAACTTGGTGCAATTCCCCTTCCCCCACTCCCATTCCTCCTTCCGTGGACTAGATTGGATCTAATCCAAACCAAAGCAGTCCTCAAAGTCAGTTTTCATCCAACAGTCAGTCCGTTCTGCTGACATGCAAAGAACGGTTTTACTATATAAATGATAAGAAATACCTTTGCTAAGACAAGACCTTAAGAGATATTACTGTCACCTTCTCAAATGTTTGCAGTGACTCCAGGCTCTTTCCAAATACTGTACGAGATTTGCAAACTTTTCTGTTGCCAAGCATCCTAGTGAAATGTGATGCTTCAGAGCATATGAACTAGATGCCCACAACATCTGACTCTTCCAAATGCCTCGGCACCACACACATAGCAGGGTAGACAAACTCTTTGTCTTTTATTTATAGCAACTTAAACTTGGGCACCACCAGGTATGTCAAATTACCTTGCTCATGAATTTTCAGGAAATTATTGCTCTCTCTACTTAGTGCCATGTCCTTTAAAATGTGCAAGGGGGAGAGCATTGTGTTCCCAATTGGGGAACTAGTGTTTTAATGCAAGTAACTGATACTGATTTATGCTTTGGTCAGAATTTATAGCAAGATGGAAAAGGTTATGTTTTCTTTGAAAATTTACTTCCAACATTTTCTTTAACAATCTATCTTTATGCAATTTCAGCAACTATCTCAGTCAACCAAGAGACTCATTGGGTCTAAATGAAGGGACTGCTGTAGACTGTGTATCTCACTTTTGGAAGATTGTTGCTGTTCACTGACAAGAAGTTATTTAAAATAGGAGGCACAAATATTTTTTCTGCCTCATGCATGTTTTGTTTCTAGGATATTAGTAGGTTTCCTGCCTCTTACACAAACCCACTTATATTGTCTTCTATAGGCAGTAGATGTGATACACAGCCAGCTCAAACAGATAAAGTATTAATGCTTTGGTCACCTGGGGTTACTAATTTTACTGATGTAACAGGGTAGTTTCAGGTTGAACGAGTATATCCTGGACACAGAAGGGCAGATAATGCATAAAGTTCTTGTTTTGCATAGTGAAACCATATCATTTTTTGTCATAGGGAGGCAGAAAAGCCCTAAAGATAAATTTGAACACAAGGAAAACATAAGATTTATTTATTGCTATTTTCTAAAGGAAGAGCCTGCAGAATTAAGGGACCTGGAGATCCATTCTCCAGCTAAAATCATTAGAATCTTCAATAATCATCTGCTATTTGGCACTCTCTCCACGTCTCCTACACAGCAGTGATACTCTGGTCAGATAACTTTTTAAAATACTTTTGAAGCTATTGGTTGGAACATCAAGCCATATTGTCCTGTTTCCTCCCACTTAATCTCATGTGACAGTTATAGGGAGGGAGGATGTTAAAAATCTCCAGCAATGGTGACTGCCTAAAGGTGAAATGGCATAACGACCCATTCTTATCACTGTTTACACAAACAAGCTGGGCTAAATGTTGTACTTAGCTTTGAGTGGCAAAGATTCACTTCGCCTGCTCATCAGACTGGTCAGTGTACTGTGACAAACTGGTTCGAGAGGCATGGGAATATCTTCTAGTAAAACATCATTGCCTGGGAATTTCTAATGGGAGGGAAATATTCTACAGCAGTAATTACAACACTAAGGCAGATGAGGTGTAAAATTTCAGTGATCCACAGCTTTAGTCCTCTAAAATAAATGTTTTTAAAATACACATTACTTCATGTGAAAACCCTTTAAGAGGTGTGGATTCAGCAGTAGAAAGCTCAACAGCTGCATCTTGCCAGATGAGGAGCTGCAAATGACTGTAGCAAAACAGCATGTCTGGCAGGAGGGAATCTGAGAGCTGCAGCTCTAAAATCCTTATCTTGATTCAGTTATTGATATTCCACTGACTGTGGAGAAGCTGCATCTTTTCAAAAGGGAAGTACAAAGCAGATTGCAACACGAGATATTTGTAGAACTTGCATCTCCTCCACAGTTTAGTGGGAGCTCAGAGCAGTGCAAGAATCACTGGGCCATACGGCCAATGATTACACATTCCAGAGTTTAGGGTAGTCTTCTCGAAAATTTTTACACCAAATACTTTACAAATGAATGCAGAATAAGGAATTGCATTATTATATATGAAGTATACCGGTTCTCACACCTTTATTGAAAGGAGGAACTTACTTGTAATCATCAGCACAGACCAGCTTCAGTGTGCATCCGTTCTCCTCATGGTTCCACTTCTTACATCTCACACCTGAACAAGGTCTTCAACAATGACTCCCTGCAATGGAGAAGGACTCAGGAGGTGCAAAGGTGAGCTCACAATGATGCTCCTGGATTAGGAGGACGGTTAGTGATCCTGACCAGGGTGGAACAGAACTCTGAGGAGATGCATCCTACAGTCCTGAGGGAATTGGCTGATGTGGTTGACAAGCCACTCTCTATGATATTTGAAAAGTCACGTCAGTCAGGAGAAGTCCCTGGTGACTGGAAGAAGGGTAACATTGTTCCCATTTTTAAAAAAGATAGAAAGGATGACCCTGAGAACTACCGACCTGTCAGCTTCACCTCTGTGCCTGGGAAGATCATGAAACAGATCCAAGAAGCTATGCTAAAGCACATGGAGAACAGGGAGGTGAATCAAGACAACGAGCACGGCTTCATCAAGGTCAGGTCCTGTATGGCCAACCTAGTAGCTTTCTATGATTGGGTAACCACAGCAGTGGACATGGGAAAACCAACAGATGTGATTTATCTGGACTTCTGTAAAGCCTTTGATATGGTCCCCCATAACATCCTTCTCTCTAAATTGGGGATTTGGATTTGATGGGTGGACTGTTCAGTGGATGAGAAATTGGCTGGATAGTAGCATTCAGAGTAGTGGTCAACAGCTCAATGTCCAGATGGAGATCTGTGACAAGTGGTGGCTCTCAGGAGTCCATACTGGGGCCAGTGCCGTTTAATATCTTCATAACTCATATAGACAGCAAGATTGAATGCACTCGCAGCAAGTTTGCAGATGACACCAAGCTGAGTGGTGTAGTTGCCATACCAGAATGATGGGATGTCATCCAGAGGGACCTGGACAAGCTGAAGAAGTGGGCCTGTGTGAACCTCATGAGATTCAACAAGGGTCCTACACCTGGATTGGGGCAATCCATGGTTTCAGTACAGGCTGGGCCATGATGTGATTGAGAGTAGCCCTGAGGAGAAGGATTTGGGGTTGCTGGTTGATGAGAAGCTTGACATGAGTCAACAAGTTGTGCTCACAGCCCAGAAGGCCAACCATATCCTGATCTGCATCCAAGAAGCACTGCCAGCAGGTCGAGGGAGGTGATTCTGCCCTTCTACTCCACTCTTGTGGGACCTCATCTGGGGTACTGTGTCCAATTCTGGAATTCTTAAGATAAGAAGGATATAGGACTGTTGGAATGGGTCTAGAGCAGGGCTACAAAGGTGATCAGAGGACTGGAGCACCTTCCTTATGAGGACAGGCTGAGAGAGTTGGGGTTGTTCAGCCTGGAGAAGAGGAGGCTCTAAGAAGAACTTATAGCAACCTTCCACTACTTGAAAGGGCTAAAAGAAAGCTGGGGAGGGACTTTTTACAAAGTCATGTAGTGATAGGACAAGGGGCAATGGCTGTAAATTGGAGAGGGGAAGATTTAGGCTATACATTAGGAGGAAATTCTTTACACTGAGGGTGGTAAGACACTGGCGCAGGTTGCCCAGGGAAATAGTAGATGCCCATGCCTGGGAATGTCCAAGGCCAGGTTGGATGGGGCCTTAAGCAGTCTGATCTGGTGGGACATGCCCCTGACTATGGCAAAGGGGGTTGGAACTGGATGATCTTTAAGGTTCCTTCCAACTCAAATCATTCTATGATTCTATGATTCCATGATCATGAGGTTAAATGTTGGAGTATACAACCCACTGTTTTTCTTTTACCAGTGCATGCTGATATCAGGGTGAGATTCACTTGGAAGCCACAGCACAGATGTCACTCTCTACCCTGGTTTCCTTTTGTAAAATGGCTTTACATCAGTTTGTGATTAAATGACACCTCATCGTACTCTCAATTCTCCCATATTACAGTTTGAATTATTGGCACACAAAAGATCATAAAAGTGAGGTTCCCATGTGAGGGCCCATTAGTTTTTTCCTAATTTTCATCCATCAAGCAGTGCGTGAACACCTCGCCAACCAGAATCTTTTTAGCACTGACACTTGTTGCTTGCAGTTTTTTGTACCTTTTCTGTACCTTTTATTATGAGCCCTTTTTCAGCACTTCTCTACCATACCGTCACCCTCTTTAAGGTTCAATAAATGATAAAACATACTGGGTGAAATCCTAATGTTTTTTATTACTTGAAATCATCAGGAATAGTTTTGTTAAAACAACAAATACCAAAACATCCTCTTCAAAAATATCTTCTGATAAGCAATGAAGCAAATGGAAAGAAGGGACATTATTTAATGAAAATTCAGTCTTCACATGCTTTGTTTTCTGCTTCAGCTTATTCTGTTCAAAATCAATACCTCCAGCTCTGCAATAGCTAACTAACAGCCTAGAATTAGTGCAATCAAATGGTTAAAAGTTAATTGAACCCAATGTGTGTTGAGATCATAGTGCATTTTGTTTAGTTTTTTTTTTTTTCCGAAGCAAAGTGCTATATGTTATTCAGTCACAGAGCATAAAAGAGCTCAAAGTCAGCAAGCCGTACAGAGAACAGGATTAATGCACTATGGTGCTAGTGGGCTAACGTGCTGCAGCAGCACACCAGTGGCTAAATATTTAAATTATATGTATGTCAATGTGCAGAACAACTTGAAAGAAACCTGCTTTTTCCTTCGTATAGTCCGGCTGTGAAGTCTGAATAACACTCAAGTTCAGAGCACCCACCCCCTCTGACTATCACAGAGCTAACGGCCCTATTGTGGTACTGCTGTCATTTTCCCCCTTCATTTTTTCTCCCATCATACTGGGGGTATTTTCAATTAAGAAGGATTCAATTTTGAATCACAGTTTTGCAAAGAGTTCAATGCTAGTAAGTAAACATGAGGAGGACTCAGTAATAATAATTCATAAGCAGCAAGAAGAAAAGCGCATGCTTTATTGTTGGACTGGTTGAAGCCAGTTCATTTTATAGAATTTTATGCCAGCTACAATCCATAAATTTTTCACAATTATCATAAAATACCTTTTTATTTTATTTTTTTCCTTTTGCTGCTCTCCAGAGTTTATTCATTACGCATGAAGCATATCTGTGCTGTGAAATCCGTTACTAAATACCTCAGGACCTGTCATGCCACTGTAATTTAAATTGAATGTAACAATAATCCAGCCTGATTGCCCAGCTCACTAGTTAATGTGAGGATATTTGACTCTGTTAATCACCACAATAGCCAGGTCACATTTCCACCATTGCATAAGTAAACAGATTAACCGGCATGCAGTGCAGCCCTAACAAATGGCTCGCTGGTGACATTTGCAGCACAGCAAGCCTCAGACTCACCAGGAGAACAAGAAATTGGCTCTGGCATTACAAACCATAATTTTAATAATACACATGAAAATCAAAAACTTTTAAAAATGGGTTTAGGTATAACATTCTGAGCATCACACCTAAGGCAGGCAGTTTATTCATCACATGCATATTTTCACACAGAGTGAGTTCAGTGTATCTTACAGTAAAGCTTTGTTGCCCATCTCAGAAAAAACTCATGCTCCAAAGATATTTAGGTGGATTGATTTCATATTATGGGAGATCTGCCTCTCACTGTGGAACGTATTACAATAATAAGATTTTCTGTGTTTTGTTTTTCCTTGATCTTACACTGAGCATAACTCTGAGCAACTTCTAGATTCCAGTGTTAGCTGCCTCTCTGGTCACAACTTTTGAATATGCACATTGTGATGGGTAAAAAAATTAAAATAAGTACTGTGCTAATTTTTTTTTTCCATGTTGGTTTAGTATATTTTTAAAAAAAAAAGAGAGAGGAAGAAACAAAAAAGAAAAGAAGAGCACCAGTAACATTAAAAGTTGATAAGATTCAAACAGGTGAGATCACAGGCTTGCTACTGTACCACAATTTTTCAAAACTGACCTTCCCTCTCTTAATCTACCTTATGTACCTAACAGCTGGGATGAAAGCCTGAGTGAATAAAATCATATTGTTTTGTCCTAGCAATGTGATGCTATCAGAGGTTGGCTGTGCTTTTAATTAAGGGAGAGCACCCTAATATGTTGGGCAAATATATGTAATAAATCTATTTCTTTACTATCTGGAGAGAAGTATTGCAAAAGCTAAGATCTAGAAAAATCTAGGCCTCTGTGATCTCCTTTGCACCCAGATGTCTTGCATGCTGCCAAAATGCTCTCTTTTACCAATGAAAAGGTTATATATCCACCATAACTTCTGCTTTGTGTGTTTTATAAGGTGTCCAAAGTCGTCACGGCCTCATCACATTAGACCTGTCACCATTCAGATTTAGTGGCTGACACGTATTTTTGATGCAGAGTAATCCAAGTAAGATTATAGCCCAGCAACAGCAGCTCTCATTGTATTTTTGCCTGCTACTGCCTACTTTTTCCCCTTCTGTTGTTTATTTGGAGGGACAGCAAAACAGGAAGGAAAAAAAAAAAGACATTACTGCTCAGCCAGTAGTAAAATTTCTTTTATGGGCTGGCCTTGTAGCCTAGCGCTACTGACACCAAGGATTTGAGAGAGGATCCTAGTGAAGTAATACACACAGTGCTCCCTTGGCTGTTCTGGCTCATGACCTGATAGAAACACTGAAGAAGCTCTCTTCCTCTCTTTGCTGCCAGAAAAATGATTGGCTCAACACAGGTTCAAGGATGAGAGACACCAAGCCAGGGAAGAGGAGAGACTTTGCTTACTGAGTGGGGATAGGAGGACAAAACAATTTCTTTTGCAGAGAAAGAGTGGCAAAAAATTGAATGCAAACATTATAACAGGACAAGAGAATATAGTGTCAGCACATAGGCAGGTATCTGAACAGAAACTTATGACATATTTTTCCCCCAAGAAAATATTTACAGTTCACACCACATCTAAACCACTGCTTCTATTGCATGAGGGTGAAAAACAAAGCTAACTTAGTGATTTCACATGCTATTGTAGTACCCTATAATTATTTTAAAGTGCACTGTTTCATAAAATGAAATTATGCAGGCAATTAGTCTATACTGTGCACTAACCCCTGTTATGCCTTGGCTAAGAAAGACATTTTAAAAGAACAGAGTTATTTCATCTTAGAAACAGGCTATTGTATATGCCCTGCAAGTTTTTCATTAAAAAGTACTGCATTTATTATACAAATGAATTATTTCATTGGTCTTCCCCATTAGTGCTTTGGAAAACATACAACAATGGTATATAGTTGGATATGTCTCAATCCAGAGCAGAAAACTGTATCTATCACTTGGCAAAATAGGTAAAGTAAAAGAGGGTGGTGACTTGGACAGCTGGTGTCTTTTACATGAACACTGAGAAAAGCTGTGGGCTGGAAACTCACTGAGAAGCAGCCAGTCTAGTAATGCTTCACCATGGAGTTCTGAGAACTTGGCTCACATGTAGTATGAATTGTCACCCATTCTGGCAGTCCAAGGAAGGCAGGTAAGAACAGGGCTGGAGTGGACATACAGGCATCTTCACAGCACAAAATAGTCATCAGCACCCACTGTAACCTGTTTCTTGCTCAGACAGGGAGGTGCCAGGTAGAAGACAGCTGCCTGCATCTAAGACATCTAGGGTAAGGAAGAAGAAATGAAGCTGAAATGTTTGATCTCAAAGGACCCTGAAGTGTTCCAACATCATAGTGGGATGTTTTGATTTTCTTATTGTTATCTGTTCTTGTCATTTGCCAGTCTGATCTGCCAGGTCCAATAGGTCTGAGCAGGGATTGCTTAAAGGGCCAGAAGAACATGCCAGCTGGCTCCGGGCTTCAGACTTTCTCTTGGACTATCCAAAAGAAGTTGGAAAGACCTGCTTTGTCAGTGAAAGCTGTGCCCTCAGAGTTGTGTGGAATTCTTTGGTTTGCGTGGTTTAATATAAGATTTTCAAATCTTCCAATATATTTCTGCTCTTTTCCAGAACTAGGGGCTTGCAGAGGAGTCCATGAGATGGTTGAAGAAGTTCAAGCTCCTGGTGTGAAGTCCACTGCAATACTCTAGAGAGGAAGCCAGCATATCACAGTGCCAGAAGGCATGGAAGTAAGACAACAAAGATGTATTGGGTACTTCACCACTAAGAGTACACCACATTAAGAAGACACCAAAGGCAGTTTGCTAGAGCAAAATATGAAGATATGAAGGACCAAGGAAAAGAAACCTGAGAACATTGTGGGTCATATGGTGACTCTCAGTCAAACTTCATGTTCATGTGAAAGCTTGGTACCAGCAAGTTATGTGTGTTTCGGAGAATTTTTATTCAATTTCTTCTGTATTAAAGTATACTGGCCAGATCATAGGCAATACTTTGTATTACTACAAATTCCACAAATGTGTAAGCTCCCCACAACCAATATTTGCACTGCAGTGTGAAAAGTATTCAGACTAATTCTGCTTGGGCTAGGATGCTGCCATAGCCTTTTGCAGATGCCAGGTCATTAAACATATGCTGATGTATGTCTTAGCATGGTACAACATTTGGGCTAATCGGCCCACCCACTCTCTACTCTGCTGGAGCAGCCATACACTTCCATTTCTATCTAGTTCACTGGATATGTCTGTTGTGCATAGAACAGCAATACTGCTGGCATGCCTCTTCTAGGACAATAAAATGAAAACAGCAAATGAAAGAATAGATAAATGGTATCCACTTGCTGACCATGAATTGACAATCAAGAACTCAAGTGACTTTGACGTCTAGGAAATCACTCTAACTTACATCATATAATATTTCTTTCCTCCAATATTTAGAGTTACTTTCATCACAGGCTCTGTTCTTTTGCCCAGTGCAGTTTCTCCACATCAGAAAACAGCTAAATTATTTCCCTTTCTACCACCTAATGTACTGAAAGTCTCTATATTTCCTATATACTTTTGTTTTAGCCAGGATAAGGTGTTTGAAACAAGCATTCTCTGAAAATGTTAATACTCCTCAAATACCTCTCATACCACTTCAAATCAAGCATTAAATGATATTTTTTCACAGAGCTACTCAGGGTTTAACTTGCTCCACATGTTTTTCTAAGTACTGAAGGAGAAAAGAATCCATGAAGTAATAACACAGCAGAATAAATCAGGGGGTATTAATCAAAATGTATGGATAGCTCTTCAGTCTGTTCACAAGTTCCGGTTCTGCCACTGACACCTGACATATTCCAGTGGCAAAATATACCTTGATAATTATAGGTGTCAGTGAGGGGCAGAGCTCCAGAGAGCTACTCACTGAAACATCACCCACTGATTCTCCTCTTCAGCTTGTAACTACTTGCCCATTCTTTAAACTTTCCCAACAAGGAGCCAGTTGGTTTCCAATTTCAACAGAAATCACTGACACCAATGAAATTTAGCTAGCCAATTTCTGTTCATCCCAGACTTTTTCCTCTGCATTTCAGATTCAGAGAACTTCTAGAAAAGAAAATAAGTAGGTAGGAAAGTGCCAGTGCTGCTCAAGTTATGCCAGTGGTGGCAGACCTAAGCACATTGAAAGTCGTTGCTCGCCCCTGTATTCAAAGCATTAGTAAAACTAACTGATGAATCACTGGGGTGATTACCAGGTAGTGGTCTCATGCTGAAAACATGAAAATTGACCTGCTGTTTATCTCTTAACCTTCCTCAAAGTTGGTTTTCATGGTCCCTGTTGCAATCACAGGCACATTTCTAGGGTGCTGTTTTCCAAGATTTGACAGAAGCCAGATGTACTTGGTAAATGTTATGATGTGGTCAGCAAGAAAATATGCAGTATGTATATTCCTTTATCACAGTCCCCTGGCACTGGGCAATGTTACATACCACTAGGGGGTATGTTTATTTTACCAAGACGGTCTATAAGCATATTTTGTGATTACAATATAATCTCTTTATGAAGATAAAACATCGTGCAGGGTTGTGAGACATTCTGGTGGAAAGCCATATGCACCACAGAGCTCAGCTGAGATAGGATTCGTGCAAAAGCACTTTGAATGCACTTGCTTTGTGTCAGAACATGCACATACATTTACTGTTGTATTTGAAGTTTTTCCGGAAAAAAAGCAAGAATCTGTGTTTTAATGGTAATGGCTTTGCTTAAATCTTCTTTGCTTCCAAAGGTACAGATTGTATACAATGTTATTTTAAAGTAGCTACATGTACAGAGACCTTTGATGGGATTTTCAAAGGTGTTTAAAAAGAACTCTGATTGCTGCTCCATTAAACACCTTTGCCTTTGTGTTCTCAACTCTTAACTACTGATCATCTGAAAAGGGAAGGACAGAAATTAATTTACAGCTGCACCCTTCTTTCCAGTACACATAGGTCTGAGCAGCAGAAAGAGATGTCTAATTGGTAGCATGAAAACTTGACATAGCAGTGACATAAACAGTCAGCACTGGTCAGAGTTTCTGGCTAATCCTCCTAATGCTTATGAGCCTACAGAACGCTCTCTTCACCTTTCATGTTGCTCCATGGCTCACATTCTTCCCCAGGTTGTCCTTGGAGACAAACTTCTTATGTTGCAGTACTTCCCTGCAGCACCCCAAAATAAAGCCTGAGCAACTAGGGCACAATTCAGCCCATTCAATAAAATAATGTTCCAAAGAAGATGTACATGTAAGTCAATGAACTTGGTGAAACCCATTGCACAAAAATGTTTCTGTTATGTGATTTAGGCCACACAAAGCAAGTACCATAGATATTACACAGAAGTCTTGACTGATTGCATTGATGGTCTGATCTTATGGATTGATTATAAAAAATGGAGCATGCTGCAAGTCTTACTTGAAGTCTTCAAACAGAAAGATCAGATATCACGGAGTTTGATCAGTTTTGTGTCTCTCTGAGAATGTGTCAAGATTGTCTAGCCACAATATTCTGTGCAAGACCTAAAGAAAGTCAAGTCAGATAACGGCTTCATAGACTTTTGGTTTTCATTCAAAACATTGGGCAGCCTGATCCAGTGGGACATATCCCTGACAGTGGCAGGGGGTTGGAACTGGTGATCTTTAAGGTCCTTTCCAACCTAAACTATTCTATGATTCTATGAAAACTTCAGGCTGTTGCCAGGAATTCAGGTGATCTGAGATCTTATGATGGGATGACCCTGGGCATAAGCCAAGCCCTGACCCAGCTACTTGCTCACTCCCTGTCCCCAGTGGACTGGGGAAGACAATCAGAAAGGCAAAAGCAATAGAACTCACAGGCTGAGATACACACAGTTTGATCAGTGAAGAAAAGCTGAACACGTGAGTAAAGAAAAATAAGGAATTCATTCACTGCCTCCCACTGTCAGGCAGATACTTAGCTACCCCCTAGAAAGCAGGACTTCATCATGCCATAACTCCAAATATCCCCTCTTTGTCCACATTTCCTTCAGCTTTTGTTGTTGACCATGGCATTATGTGAACTGGCATATCCCTTTGGTCAGTTGGGATGATCTGCCCAGGCTGTACCCCCTCCGAAACTCTTGCCCACCCCCAGCCTGCTCGCTGGGGGAAACAGTATAGGAAAAAAGGGGGAAAAAATCTTCAACACTAATCAAGAACTGCTCAGCAATCACCAAAATGCTTATTTAGTCATAAATACAAAACAAAACGCAGCACTGCATGAGAACAGACTCTGAGGATAAGGAGAACCACTGTGACTTAGTAATACCATTATGCACCCTACTGTCATGCATCTTGGAACATTAAGGATCAGCCTTAGGGCTGTTCTGACTTGTGTTTGAATGTCCACAGCAGTCCCCAGTGAACTATTCAGGACCTTAGGATTGCCAGAGAGCAAAACCAATCTGTCCATGTGTTATATTGCTGGGTAGTAACCTTGCAGTGAGGAGCTCTTAAGCCAGCACAATCTGGCACTGCAGGTCTGGGTTGCTGGGGCAGTCAGCGTTCTGTCTGCTTGGAGCCAGAAAGTAGGAAGGGTGGAACAGTTGCAGTGAGGCTCCTGTTGTGACCTTAAATCCACACAAAAAATTACCTTTAGTGTGCAGTTTTTCACTTCCATGAAGAAGAATCAAACCTGCTTAGCTTTACCAAAACTATGCTAACAGGACTTTCTGAATTTTAAGTTTGCAGAAGGCCTGGTGCAATATTTGGGTAACATAGACATGAGAACTGAACTCCAGAGATTGTATTAAGAAGATGTCTCTACTATCTTGTGTCCAGGCCTGTCTTAGACTACCGTAACTGCTTGCTTTATCTATGAAGTGAGTGCTTAGTTCTCAATAGTTTCTTTGTATAACTGCATACAGGGTATCTACAAGCAATCCAGTATGCTGGTTCTGAGGACAAAGAAATACTGTGCTCTTTACTTATTAGTCTCAACTATTTCACAGACAAAACTGAGGCAGATAATCCAAACAGAAACCATGAAATGCCACAGCCATGAAAGGAAACATTTTCATTACCAGTTGCATTATTTGTACACATAGTCACCACCAACAAATCCTGTAACTACCCACTGCACAATAACAATATTCCCTCAACACACTGTTAAACTTGGCATATCATGCTTGCTCAGGGCTCCAGCACAGCCTTACGAACTTTAATGATTTTAACACAATTCTCAGCAAAACAGGCATGTAATTAATCGAATATGTGAGTTATTTTCTTTCTTTTTATGTAAGGTTATCTTTCGTAATTCATTTTCATAAAATCATAGAATCATAGAATCACCAGGTTAGACAAGACCCATCGGATCATCGAGTCCAACCATTCCTATCAAACACTAAACCATGCCCCCCAGCACCTCGTCCACACGCATCCCTTAAACACTTCCAGGGAAGGTGACTCAACCACCTCCCTGGGCAGCCTGTTCCAGTGCCCAATTACCTTTTCCGTGAAAAATTTTTTCCTAATATCCAGCCTGAACCTCCCCTGGTGGAGCTTGAGGACATTTCCTCTCATCTCGTCCCCTGTCACTTAGGAGAAGAGGCGAGTGCTCTCCTTTCTACAGCCTCCTTTCAGGCAGTTGTATAGAGCAATAAGGTCTCCCCTCAGCCTCCTCTTCTCCAGGCTAAACAACCCCAGCTCTCTCAGCCGTTCCTCATAAGGCCTATTCTCCAGCCCCTTCACCAGCTTTGTTGCTCTTCTCTGGACTCGCTCCAGAGCCTCAACATCCTTCTTGTGGTGAGGGGCCCAGAACTGAACACAGTATTTCAAGGAGTGGCCTCACCAGTGCCGAGTACAGAGGGAGAATAACCTCCCTGGACCTGCTGGTCACGCCGTTTCTGATACAAGCCAAGATGCCATTGGACTTCTTGGCCACCTGGGCACACTGCTGGCTCATGTTCAGTCGGCTGTCAACTAACACACCCAGGTCCCTCTCCTCCAGGCAGCTTTCTAGACAGACTTGTCCTAGTCTGTAGCACTGCATAGGGTTGTAGTGCCCCAAGTGCAGGACCCGGCATTTGGCCTTTTCTTTCCACTCTTTGCCATAGACACTTACTTTAAAGCTGTGCTTTCCAGAAAGTTCAAATTTAATTCTAGAAAACTATGAACAATTATAGACATAGAACAAACCAGTACTACCTTCAGTGACAATTAGAAAAAGGGGGCAAAGGGCCTAAAGGCTAAACTTCCACATTTTCCATGATACAATATCCTGATACGATATCCAGTTAAATAGACAAAAAAGGATTCCTTTGTTTTTAGTGTTTGTAATAGGTCAGGCCTCTGAAAACATGACTGGTAAAAATGCTAATGAGAATACCTCAGTATCACTGCCACTTATAAAGACTACTAAGAAAAGAACTCAAAAGAGCTTGATTTTAAGGTAGCTGAGTGTTTGAGTTTTGGGGTTGCTTTTTTAAAAATGAGACCTTACTTTAGGACTTACATTCTGCATTTTGTCTTTGCTTAAAATATCATTAGCATATGTAATTCTGCAAGATGCTTTGCAACACAAAAGAAATGGAGAGACAGAGTGGGGAGAGTGGGTTTTTTCCATGAAAAAAAAAAATCAAAGGGGAAGTCTGTCCACATTTACCCAAAGTCTGGATACAAGAATAGCTATAATTGGCATTGCGGCACGGGTCAGTGATTCCCCACAGCCATGCTTAGCATTTTCAATTAAAAAAGTTTATCACAAAGGAGAATAACAGACCATTGGGAGTTCTGAGAGCTGACATTGTTCTATAATAACATTTTTTTTAAAAAAATAAAATCTAATTACTGTTGTTGACATATTCAGCACTGTGAATCTTTGTAATTTTTCTTATTATTAGTTCAAAACATATCATGGCCATTTCCAGCATCCTATCTGTTTCCCAGAGTGAATGAAAAATTATGCGTACTTAAGATAGAAAATTTGGCCCTCAGTGCTAATTATTTCCCTCTCTTTACAAAATGAATGTCAACATCCCAATGTTTCTCTCTCCCTTGTGCTTTGGAACATGTTTAGGAGAACCGATCTGGCATGTAGGGTGGCTGAGCTTGTTTTTCCAAATGAAATACTAGTGAAAGTTTGAAATAATGTCAGCCCGGAATGATGTATCCATTTTCTGAAAGGGCTTCTTCTGACCTGACTTCAGTTTGTCACCACCAGTTATCTGATATGGGGAAAACCAAACTTTTCTAACTTCTCCTCACCCTCTCTAAATTGTTTAATTTCTTCCTGTGCTTCAGAAAGGAAAATAGTGACCCAATCTCCAGCCACAGGATAATTTTGGCAATAAGTTTCTGTTTATGACACTTCTTACTTTAAAGCAGGTTTAAAAACCTAGTTGTGTGATGCATGATCGTGATAGAAAGCTCAGATAACAGGTTGAAGTTGAGAAACCTCATTAATTTTTGTCAGAAAAATCATGACACATGAAGACTTGATGAAATTATTTGATACACATTTGCTCTGTGAACATTAATTTTAACATGCCTCTAAAAAATATCCGCAGTATTTTCAAAAAATTCCCCTATAAAATAATGTCTTTTTATAGACAGAAAAATGTTGAACTGACAGTACATGAAATTGAATTTAGTTCCCAGAAAAAAATGAAAAAAGTCAGTTGCAAAGTAAACCTTTCCCTTATGGAAAAGCAAATAAGTCTGCCATAAAATATGCCTTGTTTAAAATAGCTTATTTACGTTACAGTTTATTTTCAAAATAAAAACACATACCTGTTATAACAAAAGGAAGTTGACAGTTTTCACTGGTTTTACTTTCAAAGAATTCCTCAACTTGATCTGAAACATGACATGTCTTGTAGTTTGTCATGCTCCAGTTTGCCACTACTAGCATGGCAACACAGCCATCAACATCAGCGGAATACAGCTTATAAGGCACAGCTAAATTCTCTGCTACCTGTTTCAGTTCAACGTTGTATTTCAAATGGCATAAATATGTAAATATAGAAATGTATAATCTTCTGTGGGTCTTCACTGTACAGAGCACACTTGCTGCTTTTTTCAGTGTGTGCTTAAGTACTTGTCTGAATTTGATAATAACTGATATCAGTAGTCATATTTATTTAAGCCCCACCCTTTCTTTCTTAGTGAATCAGACCATGCAGTAGGCCTTGACATGAGGCCCATTGAGTGGTTTTGGTGATCGCCCTTGTTGGGGCAGAGAATGTGTGGTGACAGTAATAGCTGCATTTCAGGTTATAAAATTAATATAATATTGTACAGGATGTTTCAGAGTGTTGGAGGGAATGCCGTGAGTGGTTGGGTGAAGCAAACCTATGACTATTGTGTGCGAAGTATTTTCAGCCTGCTGATGGAAAAGAGGGGAAGACAGTAGTCAGGAGGATTATTAGATTAGGAAAGAGCATTAAATAACTATCAAAAGTAGAACACAGAAACAGGAAGATGTCAAAAAATTTAAAAGAAAAACAATATAATGCACATTAAGATATCAGAAAGTTAGGACTTGTTGTGGGTTTGGTTTGTTGGGTTGGGGTTTTTTTAAGTAAAAAGAGATTAGATAATGAATAATTGAAAAATAAATTGCAATCTGACAAAAGAAACCAGCAATAATTTTTGGTTAACTATTGAATAGAAAAGTTACACTGTATAGTAATGAAATAAAAGACACGTGAATATTTGTTTGTGGACACAGATGTGTAACTAGAAGGATCGAGATGAGAGCTGTGTCCCTGCAGGGATCCATCTGCTCTGTGAGGTGGAGACTCAGCAACCTCCAAGAGCGCTCCCAGGGCAGCTCCAGCCGTGGAACTGTCCATGGTTCTTGGGACAATGTCTCCGAGATCACTTTCACTTGTCTAGACAACCAGAAATCCGTGATAGGTTTTCTTCAACTGGCTTGCTTGCCTCCTTTTGATAGAAAACAGATTAGCAGAATTGGATATAAATTATGGAAATTTCTCATTAAATTTTGTATGATAATTTTAATAATTTTACCCTGGCTTCTTTCTTATGACCAGAAAGTCATCCTTAAACAAGACACCAGCAAGTTGTTTGGGGTCTTTTTTTCAGTAAAAAAAATCTCTTACATGAAAATCTTCTCTTTTTTTTCTGAAAATTTAATTCTGTTTTAATGAGCTTTACTTTCTTGTTGAAGTAGGACTGTTTTGTGACAATGACAGCCTACCGTTTCTCAAATTAAGGTTATTCTTAATAAGAAACTTGGACTAAAGCTGGAGGACAAGTAAGAATTTTTGATTTTTTAAGCTTTATGCTTCCTTGAATGTTCGGACATTTTTACTTAACCATACTCTAGAAAACACACTTTAATAAGAGAGTGCAGGTGGACTACATGTTTAGTGCACTGTTTTAGTGCATTCAAGTTTATTCTTAAGTTTCTTTTCAATTCCATACTCAAAATGTAGTCTCTAAAATGTTTAATTTTATTAGTGTTATTGCATAGCATAAAGAAAAATAAAGTGCATGAAATAGAAACAGGAAGTTACATTTAAAAATGCTTAAATGTAAATATTCCATTCTGATTTCCACAGGCCTACCCTATCAAATAGTTATACGAGTTTAAAGATACTGCTAACAACTTGTTTAAAGCTGCCATGTGGCATAGTGCTCTTTACAGTTCTTCAAGTAATATTCATTTGAGTTATAATCATATTTCTTTCAGCAAAACTCCAGCTGAAAACAATATGTGGGAGTTTTCCTTGAACCCGAACTACTCTATGATTTCTGAACTACTCTATATTGTCTCTTCATCCAAAGCAGAAACTTTGAGGTTTAAAAGTAGAGCTACAAAAATGGTGTAAACAGTGTTTCCAACAATAAGATGCTGAGTGACTAAAGTCTAGATGCATTTGACTCATCTCAGTGTCCAGTAGAGAATCCATAAAAGAACAGATGTTGGGGACTGCCTTCCATATAGACCTACCCATTTCTAAATCAAAAACATGGTTAGAACAAGATGTTTTACAATCCACATTGGATATACTGCAATGAAACGGGATACCTGGGATTCATAATCAAGGCCCTTGGATCTGGTTGTTGACCTTGCTAGAACCACAACCTCAGGAAGACCAAGCGGCACCATAAGTTATTGATCGATCATATCTCTTTACATTCACAGGATGTATTTTGTTTTTTCTTACTGAGTTACATTCGGTATTACTTCTTTCATTTGATCTCTTATACTTCAGAAACTGTTATAGTTCTTAATTTTCAGTATTTATGCCTTCATTTGTATTGAAGTCATTAATCAAGAATAGAAAATAATTCTTTTCTTTTTAACTCTTCACAATGAAAATTCCTCTAAATATGATACTAGCACAGAGAAAGGGGTACTGATTTCCATTTTCAGCTAAGTCACACAGTGAAGCAGGATCCTCAAGTACCTATATAGTGAAGGAACAGTGCAAAGGACTCAGAATATTAAGATTATTTCCTTAGAAGTTAATGTTACTCATCATGGATTCTCTTTTTAGCTGTCTTTTCACTTTTGATATCTAGTTTCAAATGTTTAAAAATAATTTTTTCTTGGGGTGTTGAGTCATCAGTTACATGCCGCCTCCACTTGTGATTGCAAGTGCAATTTCTCCTCTGGTTTAAGGGAATATTTTGCAATAGAGAAAATTCTAATGCACCATTTTTTTCTTCAAGAATCAGTTTTGCTCAGTAAAAGCCTGCAGTCATCACATGTCATTTTCCTTTGAGCATGATTTTCAGCTTCTTTACTTACTTTTATTACTGCAAAATAACTGAGAGAATAACAGCGTGTTTAACACATTTCGAATACTTTTAAGATATTTAGTGTTTTGCACAGTTGATGGATTTTTCAGCTGGTTTTACTAAAACCTTGGTCCTAGTGTAATTGGACGGACATCATTCCATAGCATTATTTAAAGTCTGTAGTCCAAAATATTCAGGATTGCTCATACACAGAAAATGCGATTTTCTTGAATGTGAAGGTGGAGGCATCTACAAATGAACAGTGAGGTATTCCACCAGAAAGAACTTGAGAAATGCAGTAGAATATCAAAAACAGGTTTTGAGTTTAAAATTATGATTGCAAAGACATGCTAGGTGATCTACATGCTAAGTGATCCACACCTGCACCTCAAACCATACAAAATTTTTTGTCACTGAGGTTACCTTTTTTGTGTAATCAGGAGAGCATAATAATATAAAGGTAATTTAAGAGCTAGGAGTGGCTTGCTGCCTGAAAACATTTGGGAAATTGCTCAAAAGGGATTTCCTGAAGAAAATACCTGTTGCTAATTTGAATTACATACATTCTTTCTTGTAGTGTTATTGGATATCCTCAGCGTTTATTTTTTACCCACTAGAGCACAGATAACCTTAAACTTCAAGCGTTAGGTTTATGGTATAATAAAAAGTCGATAATCATTAAATTAAGCATTTCATATCAATGTCATTTTTCCCTTTTCAAGTATTCTGTGATTCTCTGCACTAGCTTCAGTAAGGATAGAATATACAAAGTCTGGTACCAAAAAAACAGAGAATGTGTCTGTAACTCTTTTTATTAAAAAAATCTGAAAATCAGCTCTGATCACCTTCAAAACAGTTCTCTTCTGCTTTGACACACAGCTGCATACAATGCTGCCAATGTTCAAAGCAATTTCACAGATCATTTTCTGAAAGGCTGTTGAGGATCTCTGTTATTTGACTTCACATCTTCTACAGAAAAAAGTTAGTTCCTTCGAGCATCGACTTGATCTTTTGGATTTCTTCACCACAATCCTCTGACAATAATTGAAAATTTTCTGTTGCAAATTTCTTCAGTTTCACAAGAAATTTGTTGTTAACTTGCTGTTCACTCTTGCACACTGACATTTTCTGACCAAGGGTAAGAAAACATCTGTATTTGAACACATGTTCACTTGTACAGAATGAAGCAACTGAGTTGTGTTTCTTCAGCTGCAGAAATCCAAGATTTCCAGCAATAATGCCACGGGAGCATAAACAACTTGTTACTCTATTCTGAAGCTATCAACTATGGCATGAATAAGAAAAAGTCCTTTCTCTGGAGCGTACTTGAAATGTAAACCTGAACTTCTGACAGGAGCATGTATTTATATTCCCTTTCCAGAAAGCCCACAAATTGAGACATTACACTATGGATACTCTTGCAGTAACTTCCATATATTGTTAAGATACATCTCAACTATTCTCAGTCATTTGGTTTATAAATTTAGGAGTTGATACCATGTTACGACAAACAGCTAATGAGAGGATCAGGGTTCTGCTGTTTCAAAGTCCTGGGGCAAGAACGTAAGTACACCCTGGCAAACCACATGGAAAGGAAGCATTGTGCAACACAATTGTTCCATGAAATAGTATTCTTTGGGCCAAATCTGGATTATTTTTATGCCTTTCCCCATGTGAATACTGCACCTGGAAAAGATAGTGCATCCAATACATCCAGAGGTACTAAATATCTTGAAATGTAAAACTGAACTTCATCTAAGCCATATATACAGTTTTAAAAAGCCCTACTTGCCAGCAGCATAGTGTTACACCAGTTCTTTCAGGGACGTATCACAGCTAGCTGTGATATATGCATCACTTACACAAAAACCCAGAAGAAAGCTTTGTCAACTATTCTCTTTTGGACAAATTTTAGATAAGATTTAACCAAAATTCTCTATAAAATTGATACTATTATACTCCTGTCCACCCTATCTTTGTGCAACACTTAGCAGCTATTTTTTCCTGTTAAGCCTAGAAGAAACTGCATTTCAGTGGGAGAGATGGATAAAGATGTTTTGAAATCCTCTTGTATTTTACCAAACAAAAGGCTGAGGTATAAACTTAGTAGTATTCTAAAAACACACTGATGACATTTGTGGAGCTGTAAATACTTTACATCATGACCTTATTTGTTCCATATTCTATGAAATAAGAGGGGTGATTATTTTAAAATAATACCAGTTCCCATCCTCTGCAATTGTATAAATAATTTACAACTTTACTTTTACTACAGGCATTGTGTAGTACTACAAAAAAAATAATTTATTTCCTTTTTTCTAGCACTTTGGGCTGGAAATCTCTGTGTAATGGTGATACTAATGCTCATAGTCCAATAATACCATCAGTTTCATTAATCATAGAATCATGGAGTCATTTAGGTTGGAAAAGACCTTTCAGATCATTGAGTCTGTAAACCTAACATTGCCAAGTCCATCACTAAACCATGTCCCTAAGTGCCACAACTACATGTCTTTTAAATACCTCCAGGGATGTTGACTCAATGGCTCCTCTGGACAACCTGTAATACTCAGTTTAAATCTGTGCTACCTGCTACACACAGTGAATCTAGAATAGTTAAGAGCAAGACAATGCATTTTTTTCCTAAATGAGCATTTTTTACAGTTCAGCGATAGACAGAAAAATCAGTTCAACAGAGAAGAAATCTGTTATCCATTGACTATGAAAAAAGGTAATCCTGGGGTACCTAACAGGACACCATGATAGACAAAAGAGAATGATTCTATGATTCTATGAATACGGGTTTTAGTAATAGACTATGAAGGAAAATTACTCCAATTACAAGGTAATTGTAAGGTTCTGTTGACTCTTATGTGGCTAGCTTGTGTCATTTAAAGAAATTGGCATTGCATAACAGAAAGAAGAAAAAGAAATACGGTATTTCAGAGTTAAGAAATCTTTTGATGTCCATACAGTATTCAATGCCACTGCCTAAGAAATATACATGCTAATTCAAAAGGGGTTTTGCCAAGAGGAATATTTCTAGTCCATGGGTAATGGTAGAATATGCCACTGCAGTTGAAAGAATCACAGAATGGCTGAAGCTAGTCTCTTAAAGGTTTGTTTGCCTTTTTTTTCTGGCCTATCATTTCAGATTAATGGTAGACATACCTGAAGAAGGAGTTACGCTGTCTTTTTTGTTGAAGTCTGAAAGTATATCCTAATTCTTAACTGTAACCCTCCATCTCACCATTGAAATAAGTCACGTACCATTATAATTTACTTTGCTACAGGGACAATATCCAGGGACATTCATAGAATCATAGAATCATAGAATCATAGAATCATAGAATAACCAGGTTGGAAGAGACCCACCAGATCATCGAGTCCAACCATTCCTATCAAACACTAAACCTCATGTCCCTTATGTCCCTTAGCACCTCGTCCACCCGTCCCTTAAACACCTCCAGGGAAGGTGATTCAACCACCTCCCTGGGTAGCCTCTAACAGCACCCAATGACCCCCTCCGTGAAGAATTTTTTCCTAACGTCACTTCAGGACTTGTAATATAAATCCATATAACATATTGAGAACTATATATGTGTAACAAAGGAACCTGTCTGAACAAGGAGCTTTGGAAGAGCTATGTTGCAGGAAACAGTGGGTGGTTTGGAATGAACTAAGCAAACAGAGGAAGAGCTACTTAAAAAGATGGTTTTGAAATATATAAGAAATAGTAGGGTTTCCAACGAGCAACCAATTTGGCCTACAAAATATCGATGCTCAGCACAAAAATATCTGTCTGTGCTATGTCTACATGTATTCCATACAAAGACAGAAAAAGGTGGCTGTGTGTAAGCTCCATGATGCACTTCTGGGAAAAATCAGCACATTACAATTGGATCTGGTTATAATTCTGGAAGGTATAAGAAAAAATCATTCTTTTTTCCTAATTTAAAACTGAGTTAAAACTAGCATTGTGTGTTGGCTCTGTCAGCTGCTGTCAAACAGCAGAGAAACCACCAAAGATGTATGAAAAGAACAGCAGCTCACCAGGCCTGTCAAATATTCTCTGAAGAAGGAAACCAGAAAGCTCCTGATATCTCCAAGCTTTTTGCTAGTTAATTTAGGAATGTAAAGGTATCAAAAAGTGTCATCAAAATAAGAAGTGGAGACAGGAAGGCTGTGACAGAACAGTGTTTAGCATCTTGTAGTGCCATGCATTCCAATGTGCCCCCAAGCAAGTCACTCAGACCTCATGTGTCTTACTTTCCCACCTATAAAATTTAGATGACATCTCTTCTGTGTTTCATAAGGTAGTTGGAGAATGAATCTCTTTACACATCTAACACCACTGAGCATATGAATATCAAAATCAGTATCCTGGGCTGCATCAAAAGAAGCATGGCCTGCAGGTTGAGGGAGGTGATTCTGTCCCTCCACTCCACTCTTGTGAGACCCCACTTGGAGTGTTATGTTGAGTTCTGGAATCCCCAACATAAGAAGGATATGGAGCAGTTGGAATGGGTCCAGAGGAGGACCATGAAGATGATCAGTGGGCTGGAGCACCTCTGCTATGAGGACAGGTTGAGAGAGTTGGGGTTGTTCAGCCTGGAGAAGAGAAGACTTTGTGGAGACCTTAGAGCACCTTTCCAGTACATGAAGGGGAACTAAAAGAAAGCTGGGGAGGGACTTTTTACAAGGACATGGAGTGATAGGAAGAGGGGGAATGGCTTTGAATTGGAGAGGGGAAGATTTAGACAAGACATTAGGAAGAAATTATTCATGATGAGGGTGGTAAGGCACTGGAACATGTTGACCAGGAAAGTTGTGAATGCCCTCTCCCTTGAGGTGTTCAAGGCCTGATTGGATGGGGCCTTGGGCAGCTTGATTTAGTGGGAGGTGTCCCTGCCCATGGCAGGGGTCATGGAACTGAATGATCTTTAAGGTCCCTTCCAACCCAAACCACCGTGATTCCATGATAGTCTGCAGTGTACCTCCATGCTGTTGATGACTTGAGAGATTTGAGATTTGGCTTTTCCTTCACAGGGACTCCTGACTTGCCTGCAAATTGTCAAGTGATAGATCTGAGTATTTTGAAAAGTAGTCCCTAAGAACATAACTTCAACTCCATTTTTTTGGTAACATGCATATGCTATGTGTGCTATTATGTGCTATTATGTGCTATCATGTACCCGTTCCCTCCTAAACATTTTTGGCAAAATGACAAAACAAATGAAAAAAGAACCACTCAACTTTGTAAGTGTAAAATATACAGAAGATCTTAATTATGCAAACAACAAATGATCTCTGAAAAGTAGCTACATCCTGATTTTAAAGTGGCAACCAAACCTGTCACAGAATTGCTTGATTAGAGCAAAATTAACCTGCAGTAACCAAGAAAAATCTTTTCCCAATACAATTGTCGTAAGGTGCTTAATGCTCATACAATGCAAACATGACCTTAATTTGTGATCAGGCATTAACTGACACATTATTCATCCTGTTCTTTCAACTTGCACATGCAACTTCTGTTAGTGTATGACTGGATTGATGAATCATCTTTTCCACATTGCAAAAACCTTGTTTCATTGCAAAAGCATGTTTCTGTGCACAATTTGGTATCCACTTAAATGGCATGAAGCAAATTCAAGTTATCTTAGATGTTCAAACCAGTCTTCAAATCTTTGAAGATATTCTTCTCAAGGAATGAAGGCATTTTCAGCTTACCATTTGCCCTGTTTCTTCAGCCTTAGTTAATAAATCTCTCATGTACTAAACCTGTCCTTATATTGAGATAGCACCTGAAAATTCTTTAAGATTGATTTATGGAATGAAAAGAATTGTTAATTTATGAGCACAAACATGGAAAAGATTATTGTCCCTATAAAGTGAGTATTGTAAAATAACATATACCTTTGTAAGCAGAAAGGAAAAACTGTAAATTTTGCCCCTGTTTTCCATTTGCTATCAGTGGAGAATAATAGAAATTCCAGCTGGTCATTGTAGAGATTTTTCTCCTTTTGAACACACTGTCGCACAAGTGTTTGTAGAATCTGAAGAGCCAAAGGCTTTTTGCATCTAAGGGCATTCATAGAAAAAAAATAAGAATTAGATAGCATCTGTTTCATGGTCTGCACAGATTTTTTCTCTTTCTGACGGATACTATTATGCACACTAGAGAAACACTTAAACAATATCCATGCAGCTAGATGGATTGTTTTGTGTTATTCCATGTCATGTGAGCACCATATCTAATCATCATTCTGACATGACAAAGCAGGTGCCCCACGTTTCATATGTAATGAAACCATTTTTAGCAGCTGTGAATCAAATGCTTACAAGAAAAGTAAGTCTATTAGGTGGTTCCATGCTAGTTTCAAAGTAAGACGTTCAAATCAAATGGTTCCAATATTGTCAGTCTTTGCAGGAATAAATGTTTGATTTCACAGAATCACAGAATCACAGAATAACCAGGTTGGAAGAGACCCACAGGCTGGGAGGATTTCCCTATGCATTGAAGAACATGCTGGAAAGGGAAAGTATCCTGGGAAAAAGAAAAGTATCAATAATTGTTGCCTCTTTTCAAAATACAATATTCTGTCTAGAGCTAGAATCAAGGTAGAAAATAATAAAAAGTAGGGGGGGAAGAGCTGTCCCAAGATAATTGCATTGCCAAGATTTACTTCTTCTAGCCTAACATCATACAGTGTCCACCCTGGGTCTCTTATCTCCAGCTGTGTAGGTCTACATCAGACACTGGCATGTCTTCTTGTAGACGCAAACACTACAGTTCAGCATCTTCTAACCTGACTGTTTTGCATGCCTTTGGTCAGGAAAGAAAACAACAACAACTACTGAAGTAGTTCATCAGCAGGGATGGTGTGTAACCTTCCTGTAAGTCAGTCAGTGGAGAGACATGAGACAAATGCCATGTCTCGCAGAAATAAGATTATTTACCATTTGTGCAAAAGCATGTTAAGGGAAAAAGATGCAGTTGGGCTCAATACGGAAAAGTTTGGTTTCAACAGCTGTTAGTAGGCACTAACTGTCACTGAATTTACATTTACACTGCACAGACAAAGACTCCTTTTTGAAAATGTGCACTGAAAAGTACCTTCAATGAATACAGGAAGTACAGCACTGAATGACAGTAGGAGCATATCTCCTTCATGGGAGAAGTCATGCAGACTTTTTCCTCAGAAGTTAACAATGCTTTGGTTACTAGAGATAGCAAAGTGGGCATTAAAAAATAATTAATTGTATTCTAATTTTCTAAAGAACTGCTACTATTCCAACATGAAAAAATATAAATATGGGAATGAACTTAAAATGGCATATATTCATCTACATATGCATGAAGATGTGGAAAAGAAAGAGTGTTTATAAGAGATTGAGAGCTGGAATATACTCTTGTTTTCCCAACTTTCTAAAGCACAACCACTACTTGCTAGCCTAAGAAATCAGCTTTACTTGAAAGAAGAGGATGTCCTTCATTATATTGGTCAGCATTGTATCTGGCAAATGCTGTGTAGGCATATGAATACATGATGCATATGGTCAGATGATATCCTTATGTTGACTACAGACTGTAGAAGACAAGGATATTTTTCAGCGAGGTTCTAAAGATCTGATTAACTTTGTGTCAAAAATAGGGGAAAAATTGTCCATAGTCTAAAGAATTGCAAAACAGATTTTAATGGTATTCAATTCCTCCCTACTGAGTGAATGTATTTTAGGATTGGGTACTGCAAATGTTCCACAAAAGAAAACGGGAATTTGAAGTGTGGAAATATATAAGATTAGAATGCAAGTAAGATATTGACCCCATATTTTACCAAAAGAAGGGAGAAAATTTTGCTGTTTGGGCTACAGAAGACAGTAGATGTCACTGATTTTCTTATTCCATGTGTTTAGGGTGATGATATGACTACATCTGAAGTCACAACTGAATTCTGTAATTCTTCTCAAAGGATAATAAAATTTAATTGCACCCTGCATCTATACAGGGAGCAAGATAACATTTCTGTGCCTCTTTGTTTACTTCTTCTAATTGCTTGTGAGTTTCTCCAATTCTTATAAGTACACTGCAGTAGTAACTGACAGAAATATTGCATCCTTTCTATAAGTTGATTTTTAAGACTTCCCAGAAGCCACGTGGGCCACACATGGCAAGTTAAATTATTAGCGAAATTATTT
This sequence comes from Phaenicophaeus curvirostris, assembly GCF_032191515.1. Classification (NCBI taxonomy): domain Eukaryota; kingdom Metazoa; phylum Chordata; class Aves; order Cuculiformes; family Cuculidae; genus Phaenicophaeus; species Phaenicophaeus curvirostris. The sequence goes on from NC_091394.1 coordinate 42,127,957, forward strand.
GGTTTTACTCCATTGAATACAACTACAAAATGAAAACTAATTTAAAAGTTTATTTGTTGGTTTCTTGTTTGGGGTTGTTTTTTTAACCATGATATAAGTAAAAAAGTAAAATGGCTTTATAAAATGGTTTTTCTTTTATTTTTTTACTTATTGTTTCCTCAAAGTCATTTTGTAATCTACTCAAGGCAGGAAAATTTCTGTCATGGATTAACTGTTCTTCAGTACTGTGATACAGGAATTATTGGGTTAAGTGTTTTATTGGATCAAGTGTTTAACTTCATCCTTTTCTACGTCCTGTGTAACCAGGTCCCCCATCTCGTTGAGCTACGTCCCTAGTCCAAATAATAAGCACTTTATGCCTGGTCTTCCTTTTGTTGCCTATTTATTTACAGAAGTTGTTCTTGTCTTTGACATCCCTGGGCAGATTCAATTCCATTTGGGTTATAGCTTTACCAACTTCATCCCTGGCTGCTCAGAAAATGTCTCTGCTTTGCTTCTAGATTACTTCAACACTCTATGCTTTCTCTTCATGTTTCAGTCTGGCCAAGAGTTCCTTGTTCCCCCACACAGGTCTCCTGACATTTTTGTTTAACTTCCTATTCATTGGGCCACTCTTGAGCTTCATGCAGATGATCTCTGAATAATAACCAGGATTTTGGGGCCCCTCTTCCCTCCAGGGCCTCACACAACTTCGCCTTACCAGCAGGATTGAGGAGAAAACCAGCTGGGCCCCCATGTCCTCCAAAACTCTGTAGTTAATTCTGATAGTGTCCAGATTTCCCCTTCAGCTTGGCAATGAAGGTGGAAAGCAGGTGGAAAAAATCTGTTTTCAGTTTCACCAGAGCACTGAAGAAAAGATAGTATCTTCTCTCAGCTATCATTGTTAGCATTAGATGCTCAGAGCTAACCTGAAGAAGTGTGTATTAAAGTTTCTGCCAGAGACTGTGAATGAAACAATTATTTCCTTTTTTTTCTTTTGAGTTTCCAAACTGTTCTTCAGTTTCAAGGACTTTGGAAAAGCCAACATCCAGTAATTGTCCGAGCAGTGTCAAAATAAGTGCATTATCATATTACAATGTGACACGCTGTACTCTTTCGTACGTCCATAGAAGTCTTTGCAGAGAGAGATGGACAGTGGTCCTGCCTCGAGCAGGTCCATGTGGCTAAAGCATGTGCATATAGACAACGAATGCGGGGCCCCTCTGCAATCAATGTATCCTCCTGACGGTCTTCAGTTTCAGAAAATGACACTTCAATACTGAATCCTGAAGGAATGGCTGTATGTTTGAATAACCAAGGCAATGCTCTGTAACATATAAGAACCTAGGGGAAATCTCACTGGTGATAAAATGCATTAAAATTACTAACAAACAGAGAAAAATTGATGTCACTTGTATTTCCAAATCTTGCATAGTTTATCCAACCTTGCAAAAAAAAAAAAAAAAGTGTAGAGACAGAGCATAAATTTCCTGTAGGCCTTGATCTTAGAGGGATGTAAGAATGTGCTTAATTAAGCACTATGAGTACCTCATCATGCATTAAAATGAAGTGTATACTTAAGACTTTGCGTTATGACATCCTGGGGCAGAAGGCCATTCTTCCTCAAATGATCCAAAGAAGTCAGAGGGAATGTGGAAGAAACAGAACTGTGCATTTTCTCCTTACTTTGTAATCACATTTGTGCATTGTTTTTTGTTGGAATTACTGTATGAAATAACAGAGGTGATGGTAAATCGACAATTAAAATATGTCTCCAAATCCGATGGAGTAAACAGGGTATGATATCAGTGGCAAGTCAGTCTTACTACATACAAGCAGATAGAATGCAAACATTACAAAAACAAGAAACTTTCTCTTACCAGGCAGTGTTGTCTGGCTGCCTCTCCTCTTAACACTATTGATTATGTTCCCCAAAGGTCATAAATTACTAGAAGAGTTATTTTTAAGAATATTTGCTGAGCCTGACCTCTCAAATGGGGTTAATCTAATGACTTCCCTAGCTCCAGTGTGCAGCAAGCTAAAGCTGGATTTCTTCTGAAGTGCAGCTGAAAGTTCCCATGCCTTCCAGTTTCATCCTAACTTGCTATTAAAAAAATAGAAATGGTTCAGATGACAAAGTGGATAAACTCTCCTTCACAAAGGTGAAAAAAAGGAGACTGAGAAAAAAATCCTCTTACAGTCATATCAGAGTAATACAGTACGATTTTTCCCTCTGACATTTTAATTTTTTAACATTTCAAAAGTACATAAATTGTGGGAAATTGAACTCAGATTGTTTCATTATCCAAACTCTTCAACAGAAATTATGACAGGTGAGGTAGAGGATAAGAAAAATTGGGAAAAAAAATTGAAATAGAGAGGTATTTTGCCCTTGGCTCTTTTGGTACAAATAGCAACACTCCCGCAATTATAACCACTTTAACCAATATTTATACTTCTGTAATTATGACAGCATTTAGAACTTCACAAAGGGAGATTTATATAGGAGAGAGGGAAGACAAAATGAATCTTTCATTGTAGTAATTAGCAGAGATGTGGAGTAATGGTAGTTTTGCATGCAACATTTACTCTAGAGACACAAAGAAGGAAAATACCCCAGCATACTACCTTGCCACGCCAGCCTCCTCCACATCCAGACCTGCTGTTACATCAGAAAGGCCTTGTTGACTTGGCCATAACCATACCAAAGGCATAGTATTGGTGAGTGCAAGTCACAACACAGGAATCTTTAAGTATATTTGCCTGGCCCAGTTCTGCAAGAAGCACACACGTCAGTAAATGTTGTGCTGGAATTCACAAAATAGAAAAGTACAACTTTAAAGTTTGCATGAGTGCTGCTCAGTTCTATTTGCACGTTGATTTTTTAATTCCGTACTTGGAGGCAGCTCAGATTATTTTTATTGCAGTTGAAAATCATGCAAATATAGCTTAGAAAGAGGCATTTAATTCTTTATTTCTCTTGCACACAATACAAATAGCACCTCCAGTACTAACAAAGCTAAGTGTTTTTAGTGTTATTCCACTATACAGTACATCACAATGTTAATTTTCCACATTACTTTATTCCTTCTCGAGCCCGTATTTTACAACAGAGAAAACAAACTGCTTGTAATTACACTGCATGCCAGGACAAATTAAGTAAACACGTATTTTTAATGCTTTTGTCTGTTAGGGTGAGAAACAAAGGGCTCTGGTTAAGGTCAATATTAAAGTTATGCAATTGCGCTGGAATACAAAAGACAAATGCCAGTGGCAGAACGTTGGTGAAATGAAAACTATATATTCTGTGCAGTGTTTCTGAACTCCTGAAAATAATTTGCTCTGTTAAGATGAGGTCAGTTCTCTGTTTTCACTTTCTTTCAGAATAATGCTAATACAAATAATACATAATAGTAATAAACTAATGGTAAAATCTGTTGTGTCGATAAATCAGAAAAAAATAAATGAGAGAATGGTTATTGAAGATCAGTCTTCGTCTGTACCTGCTGATGCTACCATCTCAGTACTACTGAGTGATGCTGATAAAGTTTAACAGCAACTATAGGGAAAACTTAATTTTACTCTCACTGATATTGGTGTAAATCTGACTTCAGTGGAATAACAAGGAATGCATTTCTTAGATCTTGCATTTGCTAGCAAAAATGCTTAGTACAAGAAGTCTAGGATAAAGAAATGAAAAAAATCTACACAATATTTTTCACAGAGAGAAGCTCATGGGAAGAAATAACACTAAGAGATAATAGACTACTCCTTAGAGAGTGACACCAGCCCATGTTGTGATAGGTGCATGTTCAGAACATGGAAAGGAAAAAAGTCTCCAGCCAAATTTCAATAAACAAGTCAAGGATAAATCCTTAAGAAATGGACAGGAGGAATTAAGAAAACCAAGAACTTCTCTGGCTGTATCTCTGATCTGTGACTGATGTAGCTAAATAGGATGCTGAGGGCCAGTTACAGTATCTCTGTGTGAGTAGACACTTGTCTACTGCTCTGGGTATCATTTACATTCCCAGATCTTGGTAGGTGAAAACACTTCCCATCCCTGTAATATCATTTACAGCTGAAGGCTCTTCTTTCCATCAGAACAAGGACTGCTCGTTACTTGAGCATGAGCACAAGCAGACCATGCAGGACTGATGAAGGCAGATTCAGGCTTTTGCTATCACCTGACCTTACACAGACTCAGCATTACCCAGTACAATCACCAGACTCAAGGAGGAGCTCCAGTGAGGAAAGGGACAGCACCTCATTGCCAACCCTCCTCAATTCACTCTCCACGATAGACAACTCTCTGCAGGACAACTCTACCTAGCAGACTCTCTGCAGGGACAACTCTAAACTAGGAGGGTTAGAGTTAGGGTGAAGGTTAGAGTTAAGGTAAGGATTAGGGCTAGGATTAGGGTTTGGGGCTCCCTGTGCAGAACTGTCTCTGTGGAGATTTGGCTGCGGAGAGTTTTCCTGCACAGAGTTGACTATGGAGACCTAGCTGAAAACAGCTGGCCGAAAAATCAGTAAGAAAGCTTAATCTTGGCAAGGGCTGTTGGCGGGTGGTAGAAGAAAAGAGCAAGTAACAGCACTGATCTCATTGATTGCTTGTACTGTTGTCAAGTGCAGAAATGTTATGATGCCCCCCACCCCAAACAGTAGGAGGTATGCCCACCGAATCTAGGGTCAGTACTCTATTTTGAAGGAGCTAAGTACACTTACTGCTCTATATTATGAATTTACGATATACTTTATAAATAAAAGTTCTGCCCAATCTATTTGAATCACTCCCCTTACTGCTGAAATGCATCTTCCTTTGCTGTATGCAAACAAGTGAAAATGCTCACTCACCATGATGTAGTTTGCCATATAACAAGTGTATTTAATTTAAAGAAAGAATTTTGAGTTTACTGCCCTCATTTTAGAGTCCCACATGTTTTGTCATGTCTTGAATTCTTACTATAATGTATTTCTAAATAACATGTCATTATATTTTCTTTCTGTAGATTAGCTTATTAGCCATTTGCTTTCCATTGTGGTCATACACATCCAAGCTTATATATTTCATTCTTAAATATATTTTATTTTTTCGTTGAGAGAACTTATTGACCTACTCATTTGTTCTCAATGCAGCTGTAGAATTTGCATCACATAGTCTTAGCCTGTGCTGAGTATGAAGACTGAGCACTGTCAGCGTTGCATTCCTGATTTTCTGAATGGATAAACGCTGTTTTCTAGAATCAAAGGTTCATAAATGGCTTGTAAAAGTTTAGTGAACAGGGCCCATAACCTATTGATCCCATTGTATTCAATGCAATTTACTTTAGTCAATGAGTTCAGTAAATGATGACACTGCTGTTATGAGCATCTTTCCTTCCTTATAAGCAACTATTCACTTCTGTCCTGTTATAATGATAATGTCACTGATTTACAGAGGTTGCCCAAGTTACATTATTAATTAGAAGATTCATTATGCCTATTGCAAAACATTGTTCTGACTGTGAGCTATCACTGCCCAAGGACCTCTAAAAGACAAAGAATTCCATTTTGCAAAATCTAGTTAACATATCAAAGAGCAGTAAATGTGCAAATTGCTGTCATAAGGAATCTTTTATTGCTTTTCCTTTTCATGACAGCACCCCTCCCCCATCTCTCCATGTTACCCACTTTGACAAGGTTACTTATTGGAAAGAAGAGCAGCTATTTATGTCCTTCAGATGTTTACCTTCAGCAAAAGACACTTCAAAGACTGCTTATGGGACTCTCCTCTCACCTAGCAAACACTTAAAACCCATTGTTGTGATTGATGGGCCCTTCCTGCAGATTTAATAAATATAAGCAGAAGCCAGATCCCCTTTTTAGGCCAGCTGTCTTGAATAATGGGTGAGAACATGGAGATCATGGGTGGCCAAGGTAGACAGAACTCTTCAGGGAATGCCTAATGATTGTTTGATACTTTTTTGCATGTTTCTGTGTGTCTTGCAAGTTTGTTGTTTGAGCTTCCTCAGTACTTGGTTATGTTTTCTGCTGCTGTGGATGGCAGTTACTTAAATAGATACTACATGCATTTATTGGGAATTTTGTGCTTATGCTTATGAATTGCATAAGAAACAAGGCAGCCTGATGTTTATTTAGATTCAGATCTAGACTGAACTGGTTCAGTGAACTGTGAGATCCTCCAAACATAGAATTATTGGATTGAAAGTAGGTAAAGAATTTCAGAAATGGAAAGGATTCTGTGGCATATTTACAGAGAGGCAGAATATGTGATTGTGTTTTTGTTCAACTCTGGCTTGATTTTTGATTGAATGGTACCAATATGACAGTCAGAAACAGTAAGAATTTCAGATATTCCACTCAGCAGACTGAATCATATATGTAAAGGGAGAAGTGAGGGGTGGGGGTGTGCATGTTTCACATGAATGTAGCATGACAAAGAGTCCCTCAAAATCTGTGCTGGCATCTTACACAAAAGAATGTTAACTTTCACAAAAGGATAGGTTTAGAAACACTGGTATAAGTCTTATATAGGAACCTTGCAATGCATCTCTGTCATTCCCACAGGAACAAAAGTTCTTTGAGGCAGAATATCTGTGAGGGCATGTAAGTTTATTTATCAGCACCAACTCAAAGCTGAGAGTTATATTTTTCAACTATATTATGTTGTACATTTTCCAATTGAGTGCAAATTTCAGTTTTAACTGAAGTGTTTTGCTGGTTGCAGACACAGAATCTTCCACTGCTGTGATGAAAGATGTGAAGATTTTGGCATCAATCCTTGTTCTTTCACCAAGAGTTCTGAAAATGGCACACCAAGGCACTGCATAAATCTCAATGCTTGGATCAGCACACTTAGGCTGCCAAGATAGGGAAGACTTAGAGATCCACCAAGGAAAAACTCAGTTTTCTCTCATGCAGCAGGTAGGATTGGAAGCAGAGAAACTGTTCTGCTAGAGCAATCTGAGTAGACAAGTGCACGGCACTTGCCTGACTCAGAAACTGCCAGCTCGTAGGCAAATTGCTACAGCACTAAGAATCTGAGTGCTGCAGTACCTAACAGTACCTTGTGCTCAGACAAAGGGTCACAGGGAATCGTACTTCACCAGGCTGTGTCCCACTGTAGCTTGTTATTGGTGTTTTCCCATAATGCTTTTGACAAGAGCCTCCCCAGATTTTATCATTTCTCCAAGTGACAGAAACTTGTTTGGCTGGTGGCACCAAGATGATTATAGCCTTTACTATAATCCCTGAATTTTAGAATCATGGAATGGTTTAGGTTGGAAGAGACCTTAAAGATCATCCAGTTCTACTCCCTGAAATGGGCAGGGACACCTCCCGCCAGACCAGGCTGCTCAAGGCCCCATCCAACCTGGCCTTGAACACTTCCAGGGAAGGGGCAGACTACAAGGAATGAGGTGACTATCATCCTGTAAGAGCGGGCTGTGAAACTTAACATTTGCAAGTTGGGCACTTGTCTTCTATGTAAGTTATGAAGCTATTCAACAAAACCTTCCAGAATACATGACCCTATTTTTCTTTTGTCACTAGCAGGAAAAAAAAAGACAATGAAGTCAGTCTTTAAATGTGTCCTAACACCTCTTAAATTAATGGATTTGGATGGAAAGCATTAAAGATGTCTTCATTCAACACTGCTGATGTCCATTGTCTGCCTTTTCTGTCATCCAACACTACCCTTGTGAAAAAGTCTCAAAGAATTTAAGTAATAATGAAAAAATTCCCCTCAAATCTTTTAAGTAACACACAATTATTTAACTTGCCATTGTATGGCTAGGATATTGTTCCTTATTGATTAGTATAGAATGTCTTCCCATTTCTCTGAAAAGTATAGAACTAAATTTAGAATAGTAGTAAATTCCACATCTCATTGGCTAGCCTCATACTTTATGGGTTCTGTCTGTTAAATGCTAGAAGATGTTTTCTAAAATGGTTTAAAGAAAAGGTACTGCATTTGAAAAAGTGCATAATGACCTGAAGCATTCTTTGTTCTATAGACCTTCTACAGCAAACTTTGATTTCTCCAGCATTAAGTTACCATAGGTCAGGCTTGCCTGTAGTTCCTAGAAATTTATGTGAGGTTTCTAGCCTGACCTTTATCCCACGAGACAGGTGTCTAAGCAGAAGTGAATTCCTGAGATGTTTCCATTGAAGATTTTTTCCTTAGGTATACCATCCCCATCACAGTATCCTATCAATACCTCATAAATAAAAAAAGGTTTCAGAATAGGAAGTGCATATGTAAAGCTAATTGGAACTCAGGTGTTATGCAAATACAATTTCAGAAAAGTTGTAATCTAGTAGAGAATGAGTGCAATTCTTGTTCTGAACAGTCCAGCAAATGAAGATATTGCATTGAATTTCTGTTCTCCAATCCCCAATCAGCTTAATTCAGAGGAATCTGGGATGAGATTTTGTTTATCTTGCGGGCAGGTTAGGATTTTTGACCTCCACACCTCATATCTGGAAAATTGTCTCATCTGAAGATGGCTTTTCCACTTAATCTGAAGAAAAAGCAGAAGCTTCCATTTGAAAATAGGCATTTTGACATATTTCCACCTTCTAGGAACCTTTATAAGGCTTTTTTTCTCATGCAATGCAAAAAGAGACAAACCTTGAGAAAGAACTGTGGAGCTGAGTTATAATCTTACACTTTACCTCTAAAATGTTAATTTCTAAAATATTTTCTAAAAAATAAACAGCAATTAAAAAAGATATAATCCTCTACATCTTGTTTGAGGGGCTGTAAGAACTAGCAGGTCCTTTTCATTTCCAATTCCACCCGTTCCATGACAAATGGTAACAATACTGAGTATACCAGTTTTCACCTGTGAGAAACAATTGAGGTAGGAAAAGTTCTTACTGAGCAGTGCCATCTGAGAGGGAGGTCACATAACCTCTGCTTTCTTTGACCACATAGGTACTCATGAATTTGTGCTAGAAATCATCCAGGCAAGTAAAATTAAATTACTGGAAAAAAAGGTAGAACAGCTTGGGAAACAACAAATGAACACAAAACATTACCACAATCTCCCATTGTATTTCTTCTAGTTCCAGGTATCATTTGATAGACGTTTATTAACCACTTCTGTACCTAGTGACAAAAATATTCATTAGCACTGAAATCTTATTTGAGGCTCTAACATAAAAAAAGTTGTCGATAAAAAAATACTGGCCTATGTCTCAATAGATGGTCTATCTTAGCCTCCTATATTAGGCCCTAAGCCTGAATTCAAATCTAAGCAGAATTTTAGAAAAGTTTGGACTGACTTCACATTTAAAGTCTTAGCCTTCTAACTCAATTGAAGAAAAATTCTGCAAGTCACTTTCATCTTTGACTCCAAGATAATGAAATCTCACAGCAAAAACATCAGATAACCACAACAGGATGAGTTAGTTCTGTTTTGACATTTTTGTGCACATAGATAATATTACTGAAAAAAAACTGTTACTTAGATTCTACCAGGCCAGATTCTGATACTTCGATGCTTAGTAAGTAATATTTCCACTGAAGCAGTGATGTAAAAATACACTCTGTCCAACACAGGGAGGTAAAAATGAGTCCTAGAATATTTTCAGAAAATAACGCTTTGGAAATGGTGAGAGGAAAGATACATGTGCAGTAGTTTGCAGAGCAGATTAGTTTCAGCACAGCAATGTGTATACCGTGTTCCCACAGCCTTTTTTGACTTCTCAGCCCAAGCAGACCTAGTTTACTCCTGCCTTCAAAATGTTGTTATGTGTTCACATCAACTGAAGAGCCATGCACCTAAGCCATCTGTGGGAGAGGCCTGGCCTCTCTGAAAATAAGTTTTTCTTTCACTCCAGCTCAGGTCACAAAAATATAATTTTCAGAATTTTTGCAATTAAAATAAATTCAGCATAAAAGGTATTTTTTTTTTCAGAAAAACTACCATTTAAGCACAAGGACTCTTGCTGTTCTGCTGATACCTTTTGAGTAAAGTAATGGGAACTGCAAAAAGAGTCTAGGACATATTTGGTAACACTCTTTACCCCCATCACTTTCCATCTTCTTTTCCCCATGCTTTACTTCCCCAGAAGCTAATGACTATTAAATCTATGGATGTAAAGAACTCACCTCACACCAATCTGCTATAATTATAACTTTGCTGCCAGCTTCGAGATCTGACAGGCTCCGTCTTGTCTGCTCCTTGATGCTGTGGCATTTATTTACGATCTCAATAACATCTTGTGGAAAATGAATTGTACTAGTGCCAAGGACCAGAGATTGATGCATTGTGAAATGTTAGGAGGAGCAGATATTGAAAGGCAGAGAATAAGGGTCTAAGACAATGGACAATTACGTGAATTTTTCTAAGATCTTTAAGGAGGTGACATCCTTTGCCTGACAAATGAAAAAAAAACAAAACACTTTTAACAATTAAACATGAGATGCAAAGAGAGGAAATTAACATTCAGAAGAACTGATGGACTTTTTTACTCTGTCCAATTGCATTTTCTGAACAACATTTTTTAGAACTTTTTTAATGAACACTCATTTATAGCAAAATCAGATACGAAACATAGTACTCTGGGAAACATGAATTTTGCAGTACCACTGCATTGGGCTTTCTAAATGTAAATTGATGATCAGTTCAGGGTGGAATGCCACTTACCCTCAGCCATACCATGATGAAGACTATGTTTTCTAGTCTGTGGGTCTGACAGTGCTTCTAAGCTCTTGAATCTGTGTGCACATCCTTACTACATCTCAATCCCATACCAAGGCAAGATCCAGAAGATATCCCACACATCTCTGGCCCCTCTCAAAACTACCCTCACCCCTCAAGAGCCCTGGTAACTGCAAGAAGGAAAATCAGCAGCATAGAGCAGAAGGCATGTTTGGCACGTAGCTGTTAAGCCAGCTGGAAGTAACTACAGAACCCTTCGCAAAGGCCTGATTTCTACATCTTTTGCCCTCCCTTACTTCTGCACCTTAAGCATAGCTGCTGCATGGGGTACCAGGTAGTACAGCTTGCTGTAATTGTTTATTTCTCCATTTTGGACCTGTATCCTGTGGCATCTCCATCAGAATGACTGTTTCTGGAAGGAGGACAGGTTTCAAACAATATCTTCTTAAAGAGCTCTTTACTACCTTGGAAGCTGTACTGGTGGCTAGCATTCAGCCCAGAGGTTGGCATTCCTCTTTCTAGGTTCTTTTTAGCACTGTCGTGTGCAATCCAGTTATTCAAGTAGTGTAGATAAACCAAGGCAATGTGTCCTTTTCTATCCAGTAGTGACATTATGTTTCATCTGGAGCTTGTATTACGTGTGGAAAACTAGTGATCTGTCAAAATTGTTTTTTTTCATTAATAGCTTCATAAAACCTGTAAGCAAAGCTTAGTGTTGCCTGTATCATTACCTCAGTGGGGCAGAAAATGTTTTGCCTTGCCAAACAACACTGTGTTCCAGAAATGCCATCTCTCCAGTACAGTAATCTTCACATTTCTTACTTGTTTGGCAAGAACAATGAATACTGAAGCAGAGTATAAGCTAAAAGGAGAAGTTATCAGTTCTCAAAGTGAAAAAACAGAGGAGTTTTCAAGAGATACCAGCTTATGCCATTTTCCCCTTCTAGAAGTTCTCTGATATATTCAGTGAACACACCAGAGCCTAAGGCTGAACTCAGTTATGATACTGTAAATCAGGGCATCAGTGGACATAAAGTAGTTTGTGTTTACTGTAGTCATCATGGTTCTGCAGGTCAGATTCTCTCACTATATATGGTACTTATAATATTGTTTCCCTGATGGGCTTAAAAACCTTTTGGTAGTTGTGTGTGGTGGGAGCACAGTGATTTTTTGTCTAATTGTAGGAAGCTAAAGAGTAATTTCCTGCTCCCTGGACTTGACAGGAATTTTAGTGGGATCTTCTGCAAGTGCAGAAATCAGTGACCTGTAAGAGACTCCTCCACTGGCTGGCAGAATAATCTGGGGGGAGAGCAGTGCCACTCAAAAAGGGAGGATAGAGAGGTATTTCTCAAAGCCAGCTCACAAGACAGATACAGTTGCGAGCCATTACAGGACCAGTCTGTGCGTAGAATCCTGCTCAGCGCTTTCAGCCACTGCTACTTGCTATGAATACAGACAAAGAGGAAATAGAAAAGAATCAAGGAAACTGAAAGTGCTAACGTATGCAGAAAGAGTGCAATGTTCCCAAACAAGACACAGCACCAATGTTCTTTTAAGCCAGCTCACTCACTGGACTGTAGCCAAAATAATCCTCCCTGCCCCCTTGATGTGGGGTTTTTTTCCTCATAAAGTGACTGCAGTTTTGAAGACAAAGCCCATGAAAAGAAAATCCTATTCAGATTTTGGAAATTGATTAATGATTAAATATATTTAGATTGGTCCCTTGCAAAGTAGTAAAGATTTGCTGATGGCACAGTGCGTTCTTAAGGGAAATGGATGTTAATTGTTGTCTAGACATTTTATTACTACAGTGGGACACTAGCCATTGACCATCTCTCTTCCTTTTTTTTTCCTTAACACATTAAACTATAGGTCAGGTTAAATTGTTTGTTTGTTTCTGCAGATGATAACAGTGTGATTTCAGACTGGTATGTAACTAAGAACTTTGAGATATCAATCATACCTCTTTTAAAAGCAGTGCAGCATGAAAGTATCCAAGAGACACACAAACATTTTTCAAGATATATTTTTCTGATTGAAAAGGCAACTGTGTCCCCTGCGATTTTAACAGATCCCTCTTCTTCACACACTGCAAGTATTCAGCAAGTCCTCACTCCTCTGCCTTTGTCCCTCTTGAAACACAGTGGAGTAATTTTTTAACCAGCTTCAGGGCTGGGTAGGATGCTTTGACTTTACATGCATAAAATGCTACATTACAACATTTAAGTTGAAGCCAGTGTCATATTTTGCTGAGATTGAAAGACTAATGACTAGATGATCTCAAAGGTCTTTTCCAATCTAATTAATTCTGTGACTATTTGCTCTTGTTGTCTAGCAAGCAAGTAGTTAAAGATTAACTCAGATGAAAGTAAACCTCTTCATCAGTAGCCCTCAGCACAGAAGAATATACTTTAAGTTAGTTGGCCTGATTCTGATCTTACCTCAGTTTTCCATCAGTATAAACATATTCCTGTCATCAGCTTGATCCTGATTTACAGCAGGGTAAGCAAAACAAGACCATTGTTTTTACAAGCTTCACTTATGCTGGTAAGTGATGGTGATTTACTCTAATGAGAATGCATCTGTGCTTCACAAGCTAGGTGAGAGGATTCACAGTAGTATCTCTTCCTAGAGAAAAAGTGAGAAAGTGATGGGAAGAAAACAGCAGATGACACATCATCCACCCATTCAATTACATGGCTCAAAATTGTCAGACTCATTGTATTTGGAAGAGATAGTCCTGCAATTTCCTTTTGTCATGAATTTGCCACTCAGTTCTACTGTCCCTCTGCTGCACCTTTAAGGTAGTAAAATCAGATCCTTTATTTTGGGAGTTTATTTGTGTCCCTGACTCACTAACTGACTCAGGTACAGGAGGTCGTGCTATCAGGGATAGCCTGTGACATTCTGGTCTTGGTCTACCAGTCATCTTCAGCTGTAGTTCCACCTCCTTCATGTAACAACATGGCAACCTCACCTATAGAGGGATCTCATCAGGTTCAAGGCATAAAAAAAGCTTTTATTTTAAAAATGCTCGACTAAAAATCATCTTTGGGCAAGCTCTTTTCAGCTCAAACCACTTTGCCAAAATAGCCAAGAATTCAAAAAGAAGCAAAAAAATTAAGAACCCTGAAGAAAAAAATAGCTTCTTTCTGAGGAAAATTCCATGACAAGAAATCTTGACAAAAAAAAACAGAAAAAGCATGTTTCAGAAATATAATGTATAATGTATTTTTCCGATTTTGCAGGGAGTTCCTCATAGTGCTGTCACTGGTTTAAAAAGGATGCCTGAAAAAGGATCACAGGGTAAACTTAATGTCCACAAATTCTAACAGCCTCTCTGTTTTCTCTGCAACTTTCTCCTTCGAAGAACTTTTCTTTGATCAAAAGTTACAACTCCAACATCTTGGGCTATGCTCTTATCTCACATCAAGATCCAGAACCACAATGCCCGACTCCCACAGCATTTTGAAAAGCCGAGCTGCTGTGTAGTGGTGAAAGAACTTACAAAATTGCTCAATGGAAGTTACCACAGAAGCGTGAAGGGCAATGGCATTGTTAGCGCTGCTGTGGCAAAACCATGTATAAATAGAGGCAATGGTAAATTACAGAAGACTGAAAATAAATTTAAGTACCATTTTTAAGCATATTAAAGATCAGGATAATTTTCAGTTACAGAGATCTCCAAATTCAGCATTCATTATGTCTGCGCGTGCAAACAGCAAATATTGCAGGCAAATTATTGCAAACCCCTAATCTGAACACAGCTAAATCACTTGACTGTGGTCTCAGTTCTGTCCAATATATATAGATATATGTATATACGTATCTGTCATATAAATATGTATAAATATATATTTAATATATGTCTATGCTGAACTGCAGAACTCTGTGGGACTAGATGTCATCCTCTAGGTTTCTAAAGGTCTACCATGCAGCAGAGGAAAGGCGAAGTCTTTATACTGTAAGTGAGTGGTAAATTTAATTATTTGCTGTGCTAATTAAATGATCATGCTAGGCCTCTCCATTGCAATACACAAATAATCACAACAGAGCTTCAAATGTTAAACAGGATGTCTCTTTTATTAAATAAGACCTTTCAGGCAAAGAAAAGCATGTTTTGACTGGAAAATGCCAATTATGTGAAAGGGGGCAGTTAGGGGAAGGATGGTGGTGAGGGTGATGGTTAATAATATTCCCCAGATTATCTAAGAAGTGAGGTTTTCCCTCTGACAGTGAAGGCCGCAAAGAGAAAGTCACAATCTCACACAGTTTGCACAGATGGTGACCACACTTAGTCAACTGTATACCTTTTTCCCCCTCAGTATATACAGAGAGAAATAAAAAGGGGGAAGCAAAAAAAAAACCAAAAGTCAGTGGAAAAGTGCTTAAGTAGGCAAAATCTGTATGAGTACATGAAGGATGAATGAAGGAGGAGAAGGAGAAAAAAATGTCATTTGCCTTCCTCTGCTTTTTATGCTTTTTCAAACTTCTCTTTCTTCTCCATCTAGCCTCATTCAACTTTTCAGTCTCTCGCATCCTGAATGCTCAGCAGTTGAAAGTCTGTCTGTAAATATTAAGCCACAATCAGCACAGTACCAAAGAAGATTAAAGGGGATGTCATTTTACCCACTTTCATGGTCTCTGGATCTTGAAGAAAGCAAAAAACTAGTTTAGTTTCTGTAAAGGCAGAGCAGAGAAGCCTGAAATCTCAACAGACTTTTTGCCCCACATTCAGAGACCTGTGCCTCACAGTACAAAGGTTCATGGACAGAAACAAAAGCCTTTAGATCTTGGTAGGTTACAACTGGGTGGTAGGTTGCAACATTGCAGCAGTGCTTAGAAATAAAAGAAACCTTGATGGGGTTGCTCATTCAGAAAACAACACAATGTTGGAGCGCAGGTTCCTCAGGAATCACTCGCATGCCATTTGTCTGATAGTTGTTCTCCTCCACAGTACCTTGTGTATAATCCAAGCCTCAGCATGACCACATTTTGCATGAGTCTTATGCGGATCCCAGCACAGCAGACAAAAGGCTGCCTCTGGCCACTGTCTGGGACCTTGCGAAAAACCTGAAACCACAGGCAACAGCTGAGGGATGATCAGGTGGATATTTACTTCACTGGAAGTGAATATATTGGTGAATTTAGAATGCTGAATGTAAGTGGTGTCGAGGATTGCAGGTGAATGGACACAGTAGAAGATAATACATACAGTCTAAGAGGTGAGCAAAGACAGAAAGTAAGAAATAGAAACAGAGATTGGATAGGGGAATGGTGTGGCTTGATTAACTGGCAAGAGAAGACTAGCTTTATAGAAAAATAAATTGCTGTTAAAGTAAAGCAACATTCCAGTCCTGGAATTTGCAGCTAGACACACTCTGACTGAAAATACAACAATTTTTTTCACCCTGATGGATGACGAATGACCAAGTTACCTACAGTCATGGTGGCTTTTCCATCACTTGAAAATAAATATTCATTGAATTTGAAACTATATGCTACAGTTAATTAATGAAATTCTGTGTCCTGATTTATAAAGTTTTATACAGATTTATACACCACTAATAGCATCTTTTCCCCTTAATGTTCAGGAATATGCATAAAATACTGGAGAGGAAAAATTAATATATGTGAGCAAACATGGAAGACGCTATGACATTCCACATTACTCCATGGTACTATGATGTTTGAATCCAAACAATACCAAACACACTGTGTCCTTCAGAGCAGGATAGCAGCCAGCAAGCTAGAACCACATTTCGCAGAACAGAATCATAGAACGGTTTGAGTTCAAAGTGACCTTAATGGTCATCTAGTCTAATCTCCCTGCAATAAGCAGGGACGTCTTTGACTAGATCAGGTTTCTCAGAGCCCCACTCAACCTGACCTTGATTGTTTACAGGGATGGGGCTTCTACCACTGCACTGGGAACCTGATCCAGTCTTTCACCACCCTCATTGTAGGTTTTCTTCCTCATATGTAGTCAAAATCTACCCTTTTTTAGTATAAAACCATTACCCCTTGTCCTATTACAACAGGCCTTGAAAAAAGTTTGTCTCCATCATTCTTATAAGCCTCCCTTAAACATTGAAAGGCTTCAATAAAGAGTCCTAGGAGTTCTGTTCTCCAGATTGAACAACCATAACTCTCTCAACCTTTCCTCATAGGAGAGATGTTCCATCCCTCTGATCAATGTTGTGGCTTCCTCTGGACCTGCTCCAATAGGTCCATGTCTTTCCTGTACTGAGGACTCCAGACCTGGATGCAGTTCTCCAGGTAAGGTCTCATGAGAGCAGAGTAGAGGTGCAGAACTACCTCCCTTGACCTGCTGGCCACAGTTCTTTTGGTGTATACCAGGGTAAAGTTGGTCTCCTGGACTGTGAGCACACATTGCTGGCTCATGTCCAGCTTTTCATCCACCAGCACCCCCAAGTCCTTCTCCACAGGGCTGCTCTCAATCTCTTCATCCCCAGCCTGTATTGATAGTCAGGGTTACCCCAACCCAGGTTCAGGATTTTGCACTTGGCCTTGTTCAAGCTTTTCCAGGTCCCTCTGACTGGCACCCCATCCCTCAGACTCCCTCAAGACTTTTATCTTGAAAGTCTTTACTCTGGGACAGTTTGGTATGAATCACATGCACTTACTCTTAAAGGTAATAGGGTAAATCTCAACTATTTGTTTTAGACGATATTTTGTTTAATATATGCTGATATTTCACTTATTTCCAAACATTTATTAAATAATGTTGTGAAATGAGCTTACAAAGACCTTACATTTCAGCTTTGTCTGCTTCATCAAGGCAGTAAATTCAACTGTAGCTTTTAAAAACTACTATGCATAAAGTCTTCATTCAACAAAGAAACTGAATGTATTTTATTATGAGAGTCTACTAGAAGAATAGGGAAGTTAACGCTTTGCTATAATTCACAAAGCTTCAGAGATAAATTAAAAAACCTGTTACACTAAAAGAGACATATTAGGAATGAATTTTGAACAGCTGTATTAAACTATACAGCATTTCAAAAGGCATCCTCTCAAGTCTCACATGTTCTATGTAGTTTGCTGTAGATGCCAGTAAGTGCAAAGTTTATATCTACCTATTGTGTCTGCATGTCAACAACTTTTCCTTTCTGAAAAATGAAAGTGACCCACATATCCAAAGTCCACAAACAAAACATTCAATGACTTTTGAGTCAACACAAGAGACAAACAAGGAATTTCAGCTGAACTACTTCCCCAAAGGAGGAGACTAGATGAGATTTTCATGAAGGCTACTTTTCTCCAACCAAACATGGTTCAACTGAAAAAAAACAAAATAGAAAGTCTTGGGGATAACAAGCTTATCCAATACTGTAATGTAGTTTTGTAACATACACTCCAAAATAAAAATGAAATCTCATGCTTGAGAGTTTAAATTACCTTCTCCCTATGTGTGATTCGGATGAGATTTACAGAGTTCAGATTAAGACCATACTGCAGGATTCAGGCACATTTAGAATCATAGAATCACCAGGTTGGAAGAGACCCACCGCATCATCGAGTCCAACCATTCCTATCAAACACTAAACCATGCCCCCCAGCACCTTGTCCACCCGTGCCTTAAACACCTCCAGGGAAGGTGAATCAACCACCTCCCTGGGCAGCCTGTTCCAGTGCCCAATGACCCTTTCCATGAAAATGTTTTTCCCAATATTCAGCCTAAACCTACCCTGGCAGAGCTTGAGGCCATTTGCTCTTGTCCTGTCTCCTGTCACTTGGGAGAAGAGGCCAGCACCCTCCTCTCCACAACCTCCTTTCAGGTAGTTGTAGACAGCGATGAGGTCTCCCCTCAGCCTCCTCTTCTCCAGGCTAAACAACCCCAGCTCTCTCAGCTGCTGCTCATAAGGCCTGTTCTCCAGCCCCTTCACCAGCTTTGTTGCTCTTCTCTGGACTCGCTCCAGAGCCTCAACATCCTTCTTGTGGTGAGGGGCCCAGAACTGAACACAGTATTCAAGGAGTGGCCTCACCAGTGCCGAGTACAGAGGGAGAATAACCTCCCTGGACCTGCTGGTCATGCCGTTTCTGATACAAGCCAAGATGCCATTGGACTTCTTGGCCACCTGGGCACACTGCTGGCTCATGTTCAGTCGGCTGTCAACCAACACAACCAGGTCTTCCTCCTCCAGGCAGCTCTCCAGCCAGACTTCTCCTAGTCTGTAGCACTGCATAGAGTTGTTGTGCCCCAAGTGCAGGACCCGGCATTTGGCCTTGTTGAACCTCATGCCATTGGTCTCAGCCCAGTGGTCCAGCCTGTTCAGATCCCTTTGCAGAGCCTCCCTGTCCTCCAGCAGATCCATGCTTCCACCCAGCTTAGTGTCACCGGCAAACTTGCTGAGGGTGCACTCAATGCCTTCATCCAGGTCATTGATAAAGACATTGAACAGGGCTGGACCCAGCACTGAGCCCTGGGGAACCCCACTTGTCACTGGCCTCCAGCTGGATTTAACACCATTTCCCACCACTCTCTGGGCCCGGCCATCCAACCAGTTTTCCACCCAGGAGAGTGTGTGCCTGTCCAGGCCAGAGGCTGACAGTTTCTGAAGCAGAATGCTGTGAGAAACTGTGTCAAAGGCTTTACTGAAGTCCAGGAAGACCCCATCCACAACCTTTCCCTCATCCAGTAGTCAAGTCACTTTGTCATAGAAGGCGATCAGCTTAGTTTGGCAAGACCTGCCTTTCGTGAACCCGTGTTGACTGGGCCTGATCACCCGGTTCTCTTGCATGTGCTTCATGACAGCACTCAAGATCACCTGTTCCCTGAGTTTCCCCAGCACTGAGGTCAGACTGACAGGCCTGTAGTTCCCTGGATCCTCCCTGTGACCCTTCTTGTATATGGGCACAACATCAGCCAGCCTCCAGTCCAGTGGAACTTCTCCAGTCTTCCAGGACTGTTGGAAGATGATGGAAAGGGGTTTGGCCAGCACATCCACCAGGTCCTTCAATACCCTTGGGTGGATCCCATCTGGCCCCATAGACTTGTGGGTGTCTAGCCGGGCAAGCAAGTCTCTGACCACCTCCTCTTGGATCATGGGAGACTCATTTTACTCCTCTAACTCCTGGGATTGTACACAGAGGGAACAACTTTCTTTACAATTAAAGACTGAGGCAAAGAAGGCATTAAGTACCTCAGCCTTTTCCTCGTCCCCTGTCACTGTCGTTCCTTCTGCATCCAATAGGGACTGTATGGTCTCCCTAGTCCTCCTTTTATTGTTAATATAGTTACAGAAATATTTTTTGTTATCTTTCACAGACTTTGACAATCTGATTTACCTGAAGTTTCTGCTGCTGACAACTTTTTCAGACCATGTGCTTGACTGGATGGACCTGCAGAAAGGCCAGTGCAGCAGCTCCTGACTCAAATATTAGAGAAATTCATTAGAAGGATCACTGAGAAAGGGGAAGCAGAGTAAAGAGCAGGAGCTGATGTCAGGAGTTGGGAAGCTGGTGACAAACACAGTTTTTTTCAGGTCCCTTTGCTCAACATAGTGCAAACTGAGAGAACCCTCAGAAAATTAAACTTTCAAAATTCATCAGCTTCTCTGAGACTTAGTTTGACAGCTTCCGTGTCAATGTATGGTGAAGAAACTCTGACAGTGAAATAGCCCCCTAGGTAAGTATCTAAAATCAAAATAAGCCCAACAGGAACACGCTCTGTATTGAACTGTTCTGCAGTATAAGCAGGAAAAGGTAGCACAAAGGGCAAACAAATCTCTTCCCTCTCTTATTTCTGTGAATGTAAGCTGTTAACAATGACCAATATTAGAGAGTGAATTAATGCCTTAGAATCATGCAATCACAGAATGGTTTGTGTTGGAAGGAAACTTACAGATCACCTAGTTCCAGACCCTGTGCCTCATCCAAACTGGCCCTGAACACTTCCAGGAATGGGCCATCCATAACTTCCCTGGGCAACCTCACCACCTTCACAAGAAAAGAATTCTTCCTAACATCAAATCTATATCTACCCTCTTTCAGTGCACTCTGATTAACAGCCCCATCTCTTGCAGCCTGTCCTCATAGGGGAGATGCTCCAGCCCTCTGATCAGATTTTCTTCTGAAAAATCCAGGTCTTAAGAACACACAGTGCTCTATAGTAGAAAACATACAATGTTTTATTTGGAACATTTTTGAAGTGTTTTACTAACTTTCGTGTAACACAGGCCATAGGAACTTGTTTCACTCCTCACACAGAGACCCATTTTTGCTTTTGCATTGGTACCAAGCCAAACTCTGGAAAGCTCCAAGTCACCACCACACAAACTGGTGGAAACTCCACTTGACTGGAGGCTGGCTGATGTTATACCCATTTACAAGAAGGGTCAGAGGGAAGATCCAGGAAACTACAAGCCTGTCAGTTTGACCTCAGTGCCGGGGAAAGTCACGGAACAGGTGATCTTGAGTGCTGTCATGAAGCACATGCAAGATAACTGGGTGATCAGGCCCAGTCAACACGGGTTCATCAAAGGCAGGTCTTGCCAAACTAAACTGGTTGCCTTCTATGACAAAGTGACCCACTTACTGGATGAGGGGAAGGCTGTAGATGTAGCCTTCTTGGACCTCAATAAAGCCTTTGACACAGTTTCTCACAGCATTCTGCTTAGGAAACTGGCTGCCACTGGCCTGGGCAGGTGCACGCTCTCCTGTGTGGAAAACTGGTTGGATGGCTGGGCCCAGAGAGTGGTGGGAAATGGAGTTAATTCCAGCTGGAGGCTGGTCACAAGTGGTGTTTTCCAGGGCTCAGTGCTGGGTCCAGTCCTTTTCAATGTCTTTATCAATGACCTGGATGAAGGCATTGAGTGCACCTTTAGCAAGTTTGCCGGTGACACTAAGCTGGGAGGTAGTGCTGATCTGCTGGAGGGTAGTGAGGCTCCAAAGGGATCTGAACAGGCTGGACCACTGGCATGAGGTTCAACAAGGCCAAATGCCGGGTCCTGCACTTGGGGCACAACAACCCTATGCAGTGCTACAGACTAGGGGAAGAGTAGCTAGTAAGCTGCCTGGAGGAGAAGGACCTGGAGGTGTTCATTGATAGCCAGCTGAACATGAGCCAGCAGTGTGCACAGGTGTGCCAAGGGCAATGGCATGAGAATTGATGTGGGCAGCAGGTCCAGGGAGGTTATTCTCCCTCCGTATTCAGCACTGGTGAGACCACACCTCGAATACTTTGTTCATTTCTGGGCTCCTCATCACAAGAAGGATGTTGAGGTGCTGGAGCGGGTCCAGAGAAGAGCGATGAAGCTGGTGAAGGGGCTGGAGAACAGGTCTTATGAGGAGCGGCTGAGGGAACTGGGGTTGTTTATCCTTGAGAAGAGGAGACTGAGGGGAGACCTCATTGCTTCCTATAACTACATGAAAGGAGGTTGTGGAGAGGAGGGAGCTGTCCTCTTCTCCCAAGCGACAGGGGGACAGGACAAAGGGGAATGGCCTCAAGCTATGCCAGGGGAGTTTCAGGCTGGACATCAGGAAAAACATTTTCACAGAAAGGGTCATTGGGCACTGGAACAGGCTGCCCAGGGAGGTGATTGAGTCACCATCCCTGGAGCTGTTTAAAAGACGGGTAGACAAGGTACTCAGGAACATGGTTTACTGTTTGATAGGAATGGTTGGACTCGATAATCCAAGAGGTCTTTTCCAGCATGGTGATTCTATGATTCTATGAAATGAGAAGCTAATGATACAATGCAATGTCCAAAGCGCATCTTGATTTTTAACAGGCATGAGGACAGACTCCTACCTTCTATGCTACCTAATGCAAGTACTATAAATTCAAATGCCAAGAAAAGGAGGTATAAGTTCTTTATAGAATTTGAAAAATGCACTAGCTATGAGATTAGAAGGGAATTCAAACTGAAATTTTGACTCATTGACTGAAAGAGACACAGATATAGTACACACTATACAGATAGAAATTTGCATATTATACTAGGTATCTGAACTTCTTCCAACTGGTTTCACTGGTTTCTGAGTACTGATTTACATTAAAGTATCTACCTTTATTTTTATTGTGTTGGGCAACTCCTTCTTCCTCTATTATGTCTGGTTTAGACCCTCATCTTGCTTTAAGATTTGTTAACCTGCAATTTAGAATTCACTTTTTGTTAAAAGCAAATAGCTCACAGTGCCTTGTTTATTGCTGACTGAAATTTGAGCCAGGATGTGGGGAAGGCAGCAGCCTTCTTTCCTGTCTACTAACAGTCAATCATCTTCTGAACATTTGCAAAAGTATTTGGCCTTTTAAGCCTTGTCATTGGAGGATGACAGTCTTTATTTGATTAATGAATGCTCTTTTCTAGGCTTTAGAAATAATATCAGGGACTACATTAACAAGTTGTTTAAGACTTCTAATCTCAGGATGTAGCATTGTTATATGGAGTTCTGCAGCTCTGGAACACACACATTCCACATGATGTGGTAGGATTACCCAAGAGACGGTTGAAGCAGAAAGACTTCCCAAACTAACAGACTAGTGCAGGACAAGATGGGGTCCAATACTAGACCTAGTTTTGAGTTCAGAGCTCAATCATTGTTCATGTAATTGAACATCTTGTTGTGGCAAATGTTTCTTCTCCTTTTTCTTCAGTGTGCAAAATAGGGGATTGAATCTAAAAAGTGAGGGAAAGTCAGTAGTTCATTTTTTCAGATAATTCTGTCACTATCTGTTTGATTACAAAGACTGAGAACTTTAACAAATGAATATTGGTTTCTGACATGCAATGGCTTTTGTCATTTATTTGGCTAGTGTGGTGACTTAATGCAGGATTTCTACATGATTCCTCAGCAGTGCACCCAGAGACATATGTATCTAAACGTCTTTTCTATTAATGAGATTACATACTCCCAAAGGCTCTCATGGTCAAACCATCAGAGGGAGACAAAGCCATAACAACAAATGAGCTATGACCATTTACGTTGGACCTTTAGGGTTCAGAATTAGCACAGCTCTGAGAGAGATTAATGATTTTTTCTACCTGTCTGAAAACAGAGAGATGATTTAACATATAGGTGTCTATCTCAGAGCTAAAGGTCTAAGTCCTCAGCGCTCAATGGAGAGAAAAGGGTGAGATTTCTCTCATCCAAATATATGCATTTAAAAGAAAATCATAGAATCATAGAATCATAGAATAACCAGGTTGGAAGAGACCCACCGGATCATCGAGTCCAAATGGGTAATTGATCTCTTAAGAATGTTTTCTTTCTGTCCATGGAAGTGGTGTAAGAATATATCTTAGTTAAAATACATGCTATAATCATCTAAGCTTGTGAGAAATGAAATCTCCCTAGCTTTTTGCAGTTGAGCACAGAGGCAACTCGGATAGCTTTAAATGAACTGTCCTGGATCACTAAACTATTCTGCCTAAGACAGCATACAAAACTGCCTTGCCTAGTACCAATCTGCCTAGCTCTCCCGCTTTTAGTCCATGAATCAGTTCATCTATTGTCTGTTAGGGCATTTGCATAGCACACCACAATCTGCAGAGTAGAACAATCACTTTCTACTACTCATTTCAACTGTTCCAGATGTTTTCTCCACAGAGGGTGAAGAGTTTTGAGTTGACAAGACCTCACAGTCTCGAATGTAGGGTGATGTCCAAGTACTCTAGTTCACCCTGCTACCACATAATGATATACGCAGACATTAGAATTAGAATAGTTAGAGAGTGGTTCCATATGTCTGTATGTGTAGCTTTCCATTTTCTTGCCTTGATACAGTACTGCAGGATCTCATAGGCATTCATTTAAGTAAGATTCCAGTATCATATAGTGACATTTTAGAGTATTAGACTAGGCAAAAATTAAAGTACTTATACAGATCACCAGAAATATTTTGACCCACTAAGTTCATCTGACAAGCATGGAGTATTTCCATCACCTCTCACCATAAGAGGAGAAAAACAAGTTAAAGAGCGGTTGTCATCGGAGTCCTTGCTTCAGTGCGCCGTGCACTTAGAAATACTGGACTTGTGTAATTGTCTTCTGATGAAGGCACAGGAGGGACAAAGGTTAAGAAGCCATTTACAAATTCTGCAACTCTTCAGAGCCAGATTCAGGTTTACACTTGCCTGTGTGGAAAGGCATAATATATTGGACAGGCTTTTCTGTTCTTATTCAACACTGCTATTTATTGCTTTACTGTATTTATTTGTTATAACTGTTACGCAGGCTAATAAAATTCAAAACCTTGAACATCAAAGAGAGAATTATATGTACATATGTGTACATGTCATGAGCTACAGGCACTGGGCATCTAAAAGCAAAGGATAGCACTCTGATCTTTTTTATTCTCAGTCATAGCAATGTAAAATCAAGAGGAACTCTTGAGAGACGAATATGGGAAGTGAGAATTGCTCTGGCCATTATGCCTGAATGCAAATCATGTCTTTCTGAAGGCGGCAGTTTGATGTTTGCTCTGTTTTTATTTGTGTAACTTACAAGTTTGCTCATAGCCCAACAGCTTATCCACTTGGGCTCCCAGCTTCAGGCTTTGTGACTATATATGTGTGTGTATGTATATATACATACATATATATTAATGATAATGTGCATAATTTGAAGGCAGAGCCAATATTTAGCCCACAAAGCTTTGCAGATCTGTCTATAGGAGACATACAAGGGTACAACTGGGCAAGCTAGCACACGCAGAGTGTTGGCACGGTGTGATAGTCTGAAGCAGGGAGGGAACTGTTATCCATTCAGACATCTACACTTCAGGCAAGTGAGTGCACTGAGCTACCTGCTGTGGCTGGGGCAGATTCAGCTCACCTCACCTCAATGGCTGCTTCTAGTTGGGGGAGATGCCGCGTTGTGTGGCTCAGTTGTTCAGCTGCATTGTCATCTGAGGGACTCATGGGGATCTTTTCTTTAAAAGAATATGGGTAATTATAGAAAATCATTTCATTTTCTCAAGCAGCCTTTCCCAATTCCTGTCTATCCCTGCTCTACTGTTCCTTTTACCTATCCGCCACCTTATTTTACATATCCAATGCATAGTATTTTAAGATCTTTTTACTTCTTCCAGCTCTCCACTTAAATACCAAAACAGAATAACAAACCCCACGCCCTACTGATTCTTGGCAATGTGGAAAAGAAGGTAATTTTTACCTTTCCCACATAGGGACAAAAAGAAGGCCTCCAAAGGTAGGGAAGAAGAAGAAAAGGACTATAATCCATCTACCCAAAATGCTGATGGTTCTGAAAGATGTCTTGATGCAAGTGACAGGAGGATGTAGGAAACATAGTCAAAACTGTTCTCCTCTGTTTTTCCTAAGTGCCCTGACTTGTCAGATCTGTGTCATTAGCTATCACTAGAACAGAGATCATTCAGAAATTTAGAGGGCACAAAGGTGATCAAGCAAAAGAATTTCTACATGAAGATCTGCAGCTTACACTTTTCAAGTAACTCACATAGGCATGAGCTTTTCCTGAAGTATCTTTTGACTGTAGAGCTTGACTTGACTTGGCTTTACGATTCTTGGAATACATCTCTGATGTTTCTGATTTTGGCTGGAACATTGAAAACTATGAGAAAATCACTTTTTCTCATCCAGGGAAATCCAAGCAAATGTAGGTATGTCACAAGTAAGCTGAATGCTGTAGTTTTTTAAGAATGAACAGATTTTATATAAGTACTCAGGCCTATAAGTCTCTGGATGTTTGTCATCAAATAGTACTAGAGTACACAGGCACCTTACTACTTTACTTCTCTGCTAGCTGCTCCTGAGTCGAATTTTTGTCACATAAGGCCAGATTTTCTTCCACATCTTGAGTGAAGACAGTAAGATGTAATCTTATTGCATACCAATACTCCAGTGTCTGGAGAATATATCTTACACTGGATTTAGTAACACGCTAAGGTCTGTAATTCTTAAAATGTACAGTTGTAAATTTCAGTTTGGTAAAAACAGCATTGATTACTTCTTTCAGTTTTAAAAGTTTGTTTTATTTTTTACAACTGCCTAGAAAATTCAGAAGATATTGGATATAAAAGATTTATTTGTGCACAGCATTTAGTAGAAGTTCCATCTATTCTACAGATCCATCTTTTATTTCACTGCCAACTGTGGTGAGCATCTAAGGTGACCCAGGTGACTCAATTCCCTTGCATGGCACTGAGTCTGAGCATACATTATGGCTAGAAAACTCTTGAATAAAAGCCAAGACTTGCTACAAATTTTAGGCACGTGGTTCCCATCAGGGCCACTGTCTTAACCTGGCTTTGTAAGCAGAAGGTACTACAATCTTAGGGAATGGATTTGGCCCCATCTCCAGCTAGATAACAGTGGAGAATGCTAAAGCATAAAAAAAAAAAGAGAGAGAAATGTCCTAAAGATCATGAAACAGGAGACAAATTGCTCTTGTGAATTGCATACTGAACTAGGTCTCACAGTATCAATAGAAAACTGTACTGAAAAAAGGAACTGAAAGGTCTATTGAGAAATGGACACTGGGCACCAGTCCAGCAAAGCTGATGCACATCCCAAAAACTCAGAGTACTGACATGGTTTCTGTATCATTCATCCAATGCTCCCCTTCCCCACTCTCCAGCACCATCCCTCAGCAACAGAGCAACAGAAATTTAAATGCACAAACCCTACCACAACAGTGGAAGAAATTACTGCCTTTTGACACTTAAGCCTAGGAAGATCTTTAGCAACTTTTCAGATATAAATAATAATTTTTTTTCCTATTTGTTTTGCCTTTCACCTCCTTTTAAACATTTCATATGGGATTTTATTTTTTCTTTAGATCTCTGAATAAGATTACGTATTAAAATGTTATCATAGAAAATACTAATTAGGCTGTCCCTTCACAGATCCTTTAGAGATGAGAACACTGAAGCACAGAAAGACTCCACTTTTCAAGTGGCACTATGGAAGTTACTAGCATTCAAGTGAGAAGCAAAAACACAGATCGCAATCTAAAGATCACTGAAGTCAATGGAAGTCTTTCTCCTGACATTAACGAGTTTTGGATCAAACCTTGAATGACCTGTTCACAGTCACACAGCCCATGAGAGACAAAAGGGAAACAGGAGACTGCTATCCAAATTACTTTTTTCCAGTGAACCTGACTGGATGACAGCATGCTTAAAAACTCTCTTGAGGGTTTACCATAGGCCCTGGCCTGTACTATGCATTTCAATGACACTTTTCCATAAATGAAAAAGTTGCTTACTGCTTGGACTTCCAGGAGTCATCTTCATTTTCAAATGAGGTTCAGCTATCAGAAATTTCTGAAATTTCTGGCCTGAAATGTCAGCTTTAAACAGAGTAGTTTTTGAGCACTGTGAGCAGGAACAGGCTTTTTGTTACTTTTGTATATTTGTTTAGTAAAAAGCCTAGGCTGAGCTACGAGTTTTGGTCCACCGTTGAATATCCTCCCAACTTCTAGGCCAAAGAGGTAGTCTGGCCTTATTCTCAGTTTTTCTGCTTTGATATGATTTCTTTTTTTTGGACTAACCAACATGTTCTCCCAATGGTACTTGCACATGGCACGCTCTCAGTTAATAATAAAGGCTCATGTACATGAGTCAGACAAAATTTTATACTGAAAAAGTAAGGCTAAGCTAAGCTGTGTATGAGTATGTGCCTGCATGTAAGTGCGTATATATTTTTATATTAATATGCATACCCAGGCATCTGCATATAAAGTTAGATTCACAACTTGAATAGTAATATCTACGTATCATATACCCAGATGTAAAAGCTCCTAAAACATCCAAAAATAAAATTTGTAGTCATTTCACCATTCAAGATGGAATAAAAAGTATTCTTTCAATACTAAGGAAAACATTTATTCAAAGTGTAGGACTTAGTTTTAAGTTGCAATATCCTAATTCCATATTGCAGCAGACTTGAGGGCAGCAGAGCAATCTGAAGACTGAAATGTCCAGCTATCAAATTATGAGACTCAGCCTAGTATTCTGCTTTTGATGAAATGCTACCATTCCCAAACTAGAGGAAAGTTTGGAAGAGATATTTGAGCTGAGAATTTCTGTCATCTCTTCCTCTCTCCCTTCCTCCTTTTTTTTGTTTTTTTTTTTAAAGT